>NW_017306814.1:554132-578136 GCF_000935625.1 Nanorana parkeri
ACTCACAGCTCGGGATTCACTCACTCACTCTCTCCGGGCACCAGCTCCAGTCGCGTTCACGAGTCCTCCCCGAGGACCGTGCGCGCTCCCGCGGGCCGCGAACTCACTCACTCTCTCTCACACACACGCATAGTACGCCCCGCCCACCGAGCTGCCCTCCCCTTGCCACACAGCCCCGTGACGTCACACGGCCACCAGGCATAATTTATGCAAGAATTCACTAGTGCTGTTCATTCAGCTCTCTGCTCTCCCCCTCCTCCTCTTAAAGGCGCAGAAGCCTATTTTCTCGCACTCTGTGGAGTCAGGGATGTGTAGTCAACAAATGTGGAAAATTTGTTGACATGGAGCCCACAAATTCAGAAATACTTCACAGAGCACACACATCATTCCCACCAGTCCCTGCTCGCCCAAGGAGCTTATCATTGAATGTCCTTTTCACAGTAGCAACCATACGCTGCCTGTTACAAGCGAGCCATGCAACTGACCTGAGCACGGCTTTCAGCATAATAATGAGCTCTTCCCAAGGATTTGTTATCGCCCGTAAGCCTGGCAGCCTTGCCCAACGCAGTCCTGACGCATGGACAAGACAAATGCCCTTGTGTCCTATGTTTTCCGTTCACACCGATACGCCGCAGTGGTGTGCGCTGAAACAAAGTAGGACGTGCACACTTTTTATTCACAGCAGTGTGTTACAAAAAGCTACACACACAACACAACGCCCCGCTTTACATAAAATGAATGAAATGTCACTTTGTGTAAAAAAAAAAAAGTAAACAGAGATGCGTTGCGATTGGTATATAGGCGCTGTTTATTTCTGCGTGCGGTAGGACGCAGCTGCTAAAAGTGATTTAAAGCTAAATTTCTGGCAAACAGCTAAATAGTAAATACACAGATGAAATATACATAGGAAAGCTGTTTTACCTGCCAAAGGATTCATCCAGTCCTGTGATTTACACAGTTCTGTCAACTCTCCACACGTAGCCTGCTGACTGGATAGTGCAAGAGCAGCAGAAGACCGATAAGGTCTTCCCTCTGCTCACTCGGCACTCTCCTCCTATCAGCATGTTCTAAACCCAAAAACTAAAATGTAACAAATGCCAGCTTACCAGTCCTGACATATGGTGGCTGCATTCGTTGTTTTTTTTTCAGGCTGAGAACATTTTTTACAAGTACAGACAAATAACTTGTTATCTTGCCAGACTTCCAGTGTCCTTGTCACTTCCTGTACGCTGAACTGATTTCAAACACTCTTATCAGTGTTTCCCAGCCAGTTATCTTCTGTGAACTATCAAAGAACACCTCCCTATGGAATAGAGATGACGAGGGATTAGTAGTCCAAATCAGGAGGGTAGCCTAGTGACAATCATGGCTCCCTCCATAAATACAGGGGAGGAGGGGTTAGTAGTCCAAATCAGGAGAGAAACCAAATGGCAATCATGGTTCCCTCCATAGATACAGTGACGGAGGGGTTAGTAGTCCAAATCAGGCGTGTAGCCTAGTGGCAATCATAGCTCCCTCCATAGATATAGTAAAGGAGGGGTTAGTAGTCCAAATCAGGAGTGTAGCCTAGTGGCAATCATAGCTCCCTCCATAGATACAGTAAAGGAAGGGTTGATAGTCCAAATCAGGCGTGTAGCCTAGTTTCAATCATGGCTCCCTCCATTGATACAGTAAAGGAGGGGTTAGTAGTCCAAATCAGGCGCGTAGCCTAGTGACAATCATGGCTCCCTCCATAGATATAGTAAAGGAGGGGTTAGTATTCCAAATCAGGCGCGTAGCCTAGTGGCAATCATAGCTCCCTCCATAGATATAGTAAAGGAGGGGTTAGTAGTCCAAATCAGGCGCGTCGCCTAGTGGCAATCATAGCTCCCTCCATAGATATAGTAAAGGAGGGGTTAGTAGTCCAAATCAGGCGCGTCGCCTAGTGACAATCATGGCTCCCTCCATAGATATAGTAAAGGAGGGGTTAGTAGTCCAAATCAGGCGTGTAGCCTAGCGGCAATCATGGTTCCCTCAATAGATATAGTGGAGGAGTGAGTGTAGCTGCTCTAGGACAGGACGTGTGTTATTCACAGGATAACCTGGTGAAAATCAAACAAAAAAGCATGAAAGAAGAAAAGGAATGCAGCCACCTCTTGTAAGGACAGGTAAGCTACAATATATTACATTGTTGTTTTTTGGATTTAGATACACTTTAAAGAGGAACTTCACCCTTTTTAAAAAATGACAACAACTTGATGGACCTGTGTCTTTTTTCAACCTCAAATACTATGTAACAAAGACACCTTTATGTGTAGTGTTGACAATCTACAAACAGATATTTATAGATAATGTCAGGCTTTTTATTATTATTTGTATTATTATTATTATTATTCAGGATTTCAATTGTGCCAACAGTTTGCGCTTTACAATATTCCATGCATACCTTATTTATTTTTTTCCTTCCCATTCTTATCACGGTGGCCATTTTTACTAAAAGCAGATTAATCCATTTCCCTTTACTTCCTAGAACTCACCAGAAAAACAGAAAATTCGATCACACTTACCCGTAGTTATCATTTCGTGGTGCCAATCCTTGACAGACAACTACCACACCAGAAAAATGCCTTTCCCCTGAGATCCTGTGAGATTTTGCCGTTTACAGAGGATATTTCCCAGGAAGCACTGGTGATGTAACCTTCCCAGGGTGCATCTGTGATGCCAGGTCTACATCACCAGTGCCTCCCTCAACAAGGAAATGAAAAAACAATCATTGTAAGTAAAAGCAAAAAAAATATTAACTATTGAATGTAAGATGACTTCATATCAGCATGGGGAGCTGCACACTGCAATTTTTTTTTGGTCATGGGACAAAGACAAAGAAAACCCAAAGGAATGCCATGCTAGAACTAGCAAAATAAACAAACTCCATGGAGGTAAGTGAACCCAGGACCCGGTTCTTTAAGGTGACAGTGCTAGCTACTAATATTACCTTAATTATACAGCTTCCATGCGCTCTGCTCTACAGGTCGGTGTTCTTCCATCTCTGGTCTTTGTGCCAATGACAGTCCGCAGGTTGATTTCTGGTTAGCTGGGCAAAAATCAAATGGACTCATAGATATATAAATGAACTATTTTCAGTTCAATCAGAAATATCATTTTATTGTACTGACACTCACCACTATATTGTATCTGTCATTTCTTCTATATATACAGTATATACTTTATAGCTTTGATAATACTGCATGGCATTTCAATGGTTGTCATTGGAATGTATGTGCCTGGCTGCCATTGTTGTATGAATGGCTGATGTGACATGTCAGAAATGTAACATTCATGTTGTCAGTTTGGATACAAATGGAAATGTGAGTTATGTCCAAAGAGGACAGTCGCTGACCTGATACCTCATCAGACCAGCCCCCATTTACACCCGAGCGTTTTGTCACATGTTTCCTGCAGAATAAACAATCTCATATTTTAAATGGTGCCTGTTCACACCTGAGCATAGACTTCAATGAGGGCTACTGAACAAAAAAAATGTGTTTTTCAAGCAACTTCACGACTAACAACTGTCTCCTGCAAACAAAAACCCTCAAGCCTCAAAAACGTGCGATAAAATATGGAAACGCGCACCCTCAAGTGCGGATCGGAACTCAGAGTTTGACATTGTATTCCCAGCACACAGGAAGATATCTGAACCAGAGCTACCAATATTAGTCATTCACAGCTGCTGTAAACGACTATCAGTGACTAGTGAATGACTAATACTGCTTCTGTACGATTCACACATTGGAATCAATTCAATAAAACCGGAAAAAAGAAAACGAGTGCAAAATTGGAGTTGATGCACATAGTGACCAATCAGGATTCTTGTTTTATTTTTACATATAATTAAACTCTGAATCTCTTTTTCAATAATGAATCCAGATGAAACAAATATAGATTGTCCAGCAAAGTATTTCTATACCATTTTGCCAAGCACTTACAATCATCATGTCTCTAAACAGCTCCAACTCTCTCAGACTGGTTTCCTTGAACTTCCTGACCAGTGCAAGATCAAAGGGAGAGCACAGTTTGCAGCAGCTGTCCATCTACTAGCATTAAGAAGGAAAGAGGGAGGAGTGGAGAGCAGGGTAATGGTTTGCCTTGCTATGCCTCTGTGTATGTGGAGACACACACAGCTTACTAGCACAGACAAGGGTGGCTCCATGGGACCCTGCAAGGGAAAGGAGCCACCCTAAAACAGGATATTAGGGCCAGTGCTCAGAGCACCATCTGATTCTGCAGGAAACCAAAACTTTTAATCATCAAAGAGCAGCATCCATTGTAAGTGATTTCATCAGCATTTGAAATAGCCTAAAAAGTCTTTGACTTTAACATCACTTTATGATGAAAAAAGTGACCCTGTCTAGTTGCTATTGACAGAAACAGTCAGTGTGATCGAATTTACTTTTCTCCAGGTTTAATGAAGCCGCCCCATTGAGGCTTTATTCATATTGTAGCATTTTTATTGCATACATCAATGGATGTCCCTTCCACACGCCATTCCGATCAGATCATCAATGGATGTCCCTTCCACACAGCCATTTCAATCAGATCATTAATGGATGTCCCTTCCACGCGGCCATTTCAATCAGATCATTAATGGATGTCCCTTCCACACGGCCATTCCGATCAGATCATCAATGGATGTCCCTTCCACATGGCCATTCCGATCAGATCATCAATGGATGTCCCTTCCACGTGGCAATTTCAATCAGATCATCAATGGATGTCCCTTCCACACGGCCATTCCGATCAGATCATCAATGGATGTACCTTCCACGCGGCCATTCCAATCAGATCATCAATGGATGTACCTTCCACACGGCCAATTCCGATCAGATCATCAATGGATGTCCCTTCCACACGGCCAATTCCGATCAGATCATCAATGGATGTCCCTTCCATGCGGCCATTCCGATCAGATCATCAATGGATGTCCCTTCCATGCAGCCATTCCGATCAGATCACCCGTCAGTTTCTGCTAGAGGCTGTGATAGGAAGCTCAATGTTAGTCTATGGGCAGGCGGATGTAAATGGACAAAAGTGCCATCCATTCAGTTCTGATCTGTTCTGCTGATTGGAATGGACGGCGTCTGTGTGAATCTCATTTTAATGGTCAATAGTGTTTTCATTTTTCAGGTTAATACATCACATTTCTTTCCCCAAATGATGATTACAATTGCAGTTTAATACCTTTTTAACCCTTTTTTTTATCTTGTAACATTGGAATCGTTTCTAGAGCAGGCTATGACACCAATGGTTAATCCATGGCAGCAGAGCGGTGGATGTGAAATGCAGGAGATGAGATGGTGTGCCTGCTCTCAGAGTAGTACCCTACATCTGTGTCTTTCAGTAACTAGAGATGACACCATTTCCTGCTTCCTTTTCAGCTGTTCACATATGTGCAAATGAAATCATCCCCTTCATCACTGGGATATGCGAAGCCAAGAAATGATCCCAATTTCGTTATTTTAAAAGAAAGAACTTATGTCGCATGAAAAAGCTGGGTATGTGGAACTGTAGTCATGAAGTACAGATTGTTCTCTGATCTTCTTTACCATAGGAGAATAGCTAATGTACAAATTATACGTCCAATACCCGACACCCTCACTGATTATGTGTCCTTGTACATCCTTGTCTGCTATCTCATGGTAACAGCACAGCTCATACAGAGCTGGGAAAGCTTCTATTACATCATAGGAATGTTTCCAGGTTCAAGTTTTCTAACTATGATATAATGAGGAGTAGGGATGAGCTCGGGTTCCGATCAAATCCTGAAGGATGCCACCAATCAGCTGCGGCTGGGGAATTCACTGGCCGAAGCAGCACGTAAGCAAAGGGGCGGGATGCTGTGATGTAATTGACCTTATATGGCCACATGGCTATATTTGGTCAATGACACTGGCCTAATACAGCCATATAAGGTCGATGATGGCAACACAAGCACCCTGCTCCCTTGTTTTTATGGGGAATGCCCCAGGCCGCAGCTGATTGGGCAGGTGGTTATATGTCCCTTCAGAGACTGGGGAGCTCACGTTCATCCCTAATGAGATGGAGATACAGACACACAGAGAAACAAGAATTAATGCTCTTCTCCTGTACTGAAATAGTTTACTCTGCTTGTTACAGTGTGCATGGGAGGCTGCAGAAAGTCAGATAGAGACCACCTTATTTCCTGACTGGAGGATGACCAGCATCATCTATTCCTTTCCTCCCGGCCTTACTGTCCCTGGCACTCCCCTTTCATTCATTGGATTTTAGTTCTTTCAATCATGGAGGCTCTGCATCACATGTGGATGTTACCTACGGTGGTCTGCATGCAAATGCAGCCTGCCTAGGAACGCCCCTATTTTGATATTTGTATAACTCTTCCCAAGATCCAACCCACTGCTTGTATCAGGGGTAAGTGCTCTTGAGAGAAGTACTATGATGTTTTCAGGACGCTATGTACAGCACCATGTGGCCCATCACTGGGTCTAATGTGACAAAAAAAACTGAAAGGTTTTATGTCAAAATGAAATTAGCACGATGATAATTGGGGGCAAGAAGGAACCAGGGGAGGGCAAAATATAAGCAGATTCAATTTAGTACTAAATAGTATTTTGGGTAAGATATTAGTACAATCGTAAATAGATAGGAAAATTGAATGTGTTTATATTCACTACACATCACACCTAAAAAAATATTTATTTTTATGTCATTTATTAAGAATTTCATAATCTAGGTATTCTATGAAGTGGAATTAGCCTGAAGATTCTCACAAATAAATATTTTGCAGTAAATGTGAGCAGAGAATAACTATAATAAATAATACACGTGGTGTACACAACACAGGAAAGGTGAACACGCAGTATCTGAGGAGATATTCTCTGCATTCTGTGTACACGGGCAAATTACCTCATTGTATATGGCCAGAAATGTGTTTCCGGAGACACTGCCAACTAATTTTAAATATCTCTGCTAAAGATCATTCCTTTTTACTATTATATCTGCTGTGCAGTAATGTGAAAATAAAAAGATGCTGCCTGTATGGCACTTTCCTCCTCTCCATTACACACAGCCACAATTCAGCAGCGCTGGTCCTTTCCCTGTGTGTATAAATTGCCTTTCGCTGTAAAATAGGTCGAAGGTATAAAAATCATTTATAGCACAGGCATGCAAAGTTTAACACTGCAGGCACGGCAGACAATATAATCTGTTTTAAATCTTCCGCTGCCAGGTCTTATGCTGTAAAACCCACTAAGAAAAGGTTAAAAAACAAAAATGGCCATATTCACACAAAATGATCCCACTCGACGTGCTTTCATCACAATAACCCACCTCTGTATTGCTTTGTATTTCCCCACTTCATTTGTCATCGAGGTGGTCATGACATAGGCTTGCTACAACTATCTATCTATCTATCCTCTATATTATCTATCTATCTATCTATCTATCTATCTATCTATCTATCTATCTATCTATCCTCTATAGTATCGATCTATCTAGGCTCTATATTATCTATCTATCTATCTATTGTATCTATCTATATTATCTATGATCTATCCATCTATCTATCTATTTATGATCATATGATCTATCTATCTATCTATCTATCTATCTATCTATCTATCTATCTATCTATCTATCTATCTATCTTATCTATCTATATTATCTATGATCTATCGATCTATCTATCTATCCATACAAATATGTGTAGGTATACAAAATTTGCCAGGCATTTGAAGGTCATGTATTGTAGATTTATAGAGAGAGGAGGAAATATAAGCTATGAAATGATTATGCATCATCAGAATGGAAACTTATAGTGGGAGAGACACCAGGGTTATGAGAGAGGATTATTTCTCATGGTCTATGCGGAGAGACTTGTACGAGGACTGCTTGTGCAATGACACATCTTCACATTGTGTCACTGCCTGCTTAGAACACACGGACTCTTGTGCATTCTAAAGTTAAAATGGTGTAACTGTAAATGTGTGAATAGTTCCTGCAGTGGTATCGGTGTCATTATTATTTTTGCCTATCTGTGAGTATAGATGTAACACAATATCTAATCAGACATCTAGACCCTCATATACTGGGTGTTATAAAGCACATGTATTATCTCTAGCATGTGCGGTTTGTGGTGGAGATTATAGCAGGGGACAAGGGGTGACATCATGGCTTGGCAGATTGCTGCTATGTCTTGAGAGGATGGGCTTTACCTTGAACTGAAATGAAACTGCTACTTTTTATTTTAATATTCAGAAGTATTTTTTGGATAATTTTGACAGAATTTTCATATCTTCTTAATCAGATGGTCAAGTCAGCAGGATTTAAAAATTGACTAATGTATAGCCAGCTTACACTCAGGCTTCTATGCTGTTACATTAGTAGGAACACAGAGAGGGGGATTTAAAAAAAAAACCAGAGCAGACAAAATCAGGAGCAGCTGTGCACAGCAACCAATCAGCTTCTCTCTTTCATTTTCAAATCTTAATTAAAAAAACAGAATAGAGAAGCTGATTGGTTGCCATGGGCAACTGCTCCAGATTTTGTCTGCTCTAGTTCTGATAAATTCCCCTCTGAATATTTACCTATGAGCATTTTTCAGTGAACACCTAGGGGTTGATTTACTAAAGGCATAGGTTGTTCACTTGGCAAGGGAATTTTCCCTTAGCTTAGTGAATGTGGTTACAATTCATTTTGTAAAGGATTCCCAATCATGTGCAGGGAAAATTTAAAAAAAAACAGTATTCTTGATTGAATGATGGGACTCAGCAGAGCTTCACTTCATTCACAAAAATTCCTTTGCAAAGCGAACAGCCTATTTGCCTTCAGTAAATCAACCCCCTTTAGTCCACTAAGCTGATAAATAATACATTATAAGGTAAACTAGTTTCCAACACTGAAAAGTGTTGCTTTAAATGCAATACAGGTTCATACCTATTATTATTATTGCCATGACTGTCCCAGGAGCCCTGCCACCTGGCGAGCTATATTATGCAAATCTTGACTTTTGCAAAGTCAAGGGTTGGCCCACTCCCTCCTGCTCCCTTTTGCCCTCTAAAGCTCCCTGTTAAACCCAGAGGAACCAATCAATTTCTAGAACCAATACAGCTTCATGGAAGGTGGGGTGGAGCAGCCACCAATTTTTTGTCAAAGTTGAGATTTGCATATAAGCGTGCCACAAGATATAGGGCTACTGTGGCACCTGTGCAGGTAATGAAAGGTACATGCAGGCACCTGTCACCAACCTTGACAATTCAAATTAAGAATTTGCTGAAAATCATAGGTAAATAAAAAGCACATGCAGAGGTCAACTGTTCTGTAACTTTCAAGGATGGCCCTACTACCCCACTCCTCTGTTTACTTCCCTACTCCCCTATTAATCATTGTGGCCACCTATCATAATAAAGGACCAAATTTGGGAAGTTTAAGGGAGAAGGTCCAAGGGTCAATTTTTAAAGGAAGTCACAAATCACTTTTGTTTGTCTATATATGCCCAGCTTGAATTGCCAAGGTTGGTTTACAGTAAACATAAGCTTCAATGAAATTACACTTTTCCCCTAAAAATCATGGGCTTTGATTGCTGGACCTCAAAAAGAGACTAGGGGGTAGATTTACTAAAGGCGCATAGGCTGTTCACCCTGCAAAGATATTTTCACTGTGTAAGGGCATTTTCCCTAAGCTTAGTGAATGTGGTGACATTTTACTTTGCACAGAATATCTAATCACGTGCAAGGAAAAAACAAACAGGATATTTGCTTGATCAGATGATGGAAATCGGCAGAGTTTCACTAAGCGAAGTATAAAATTATTTGCAAAGGGAACATCCTATTTGCCTTCAGTTAATCAACCCCAATGAGTGACTGTTTCGGGTTTGATTTTGTTTGAAGATAGGCACTAAATTTGGCTTCAGTCTGATGTATTGATATCGATCATTCATATCTTTCACTGGTTGCAACATTTCCACAAAAGTTAATTTAAATTCTGGTTATCCTTTTAAGGTAAATGTATCAAGAGTAATTTTCCTCCATTCATAGTTGTAACCACACCTTCTACTTACGCTCGCTCGAACACAGCCTTGTAGGGGAATTCCAAGAACTACACCGATAGTCATCTAATGAAGAGTGGGACGATTTCAATAGTCAATACTCACAATAAGAATTAATTCATTTGACTGTGATTCGTTTAGAATGAGGAATTGAGAGTGTCTGCATGTAGATTAACCTCTTAGTTGGTCGAATGAATCACAATTAACAATAGCATCTAAAATGAAGTGCTTCACATAAAGCTTAAAGGACCAATAATCCTAAAAAGATAATTTGATGTATAAAACAGTTACAGAGATTATTCATAAAATTACAGAGATTATTCATAAAAAGTCACAAAAACTATGAATGTTGAGGACATTGATAAAGTTTGCAAAGAAACATGTTAATAAAAACCTGCAATTTTCCTGAATATTTACTGTTATAAAAAGTGAATCATAAAATTGAATGCTTCGGAAAAGCACACTGTGGGAACAAAAATACACAAATGTAGATATCGTCTAGTTTTAGCATGCTCGAGATTTATAAATGTACTTCAAAGAGATAGCTATAATTCTTCTATAGATTCTCCTATACAAAGGTGACTTCCCGTATGGGAATTCCGTCGATCACTTCAAGCGGGAGTGTAGAAAGCACTCATGCTGTCCTTGGCACAAATGAATGATTTGCTTTTCAAAAGATGCCACTCCATTACTACGGATTTCTCCGTGTTACGTGTTTACATTTGTGAATATTAAAACCAGAATGTCCTGTTTGTAGCAGGATACTTTTTACACAGAGCTTTAACACTCTACCACATGCAAAGCAGTAACAGTACGTTACTTCAGACACTAGAGTGGTTTAAAGGGCCCCTCCAGCCAACACTTCTCCTGCTTTAGTGCTGCCCCATCTTAACTTTGTTACTTGGGCATAGAACCATGAGTGCCTTCTGTTGTTGTCCAGACTAATGTTAGAATGTAAATGGTTTTCATCTTGGAATGATTGCTGGTGGCTGTAGCACATCATCCAGTACATCCAGTAAGAGCAAGTTCTGTGGGCAAGATCTCTATCTTAAAGAGTATTTAAACCCGAGAACAAAAATACAGCCTGAACGATTGTTGTTGTGCAATGACAGGTACTGTGTTGATGCTCTGATCCTGGAACATCGCACTGTTTACCATTTTTGTTTGTTACAACTTTATTGAAATGTCACCAATGACATTTCATGAAGTTTTATTGGTACAGTGTGATTCGTTGCAGTTGTATGGTGTCCATGCTGCGCTAAATGCCAGCATCATGGTATACATGCAGTACTTTTTTTTTGTGTACGCCACCACAATGCAGCGGTGCAAACTTTGTCTATTTGAAACAAGGTTATTAGCCTTGTTTGTGTGTTGGCAGTGCGCTGGAAAAAGCAGCCCCAACACTTCTGGTTGTTCAAGAAACTTTTGGACGATTTCTTAAGGGACCGTAATATACAGGGGTACGGGTACTCCTAGAATGAGATCCTAATAGGTTGGACTTGATGGACTAATGTCTTTATTCAACCTCAAATACTATGTAACGGGTCCTCAGATGTAGTGGCTGCATTAGTTTACTTTTTTTTTCTTTATGTTCTTTGCCTGGTAATCCTATGATTAACACACATCCTTACCTAGGGTGGCTATTCTCATTCCTCCACTGTATCTATGGAGCGAGCCATGATTGCCACACTAGAACAGGATTACAGTAACATCTTCCTCTCTTCATCTCCATTAGTAGTTTCAAGAAGATAGCTTGGAAGGAAGATAACATTGTTTGATATATTAGTTCAATTCAGAGAATGTTTCAAAGACACTACATTTCTGGGAAGATCAACAGATATTCTGTACTTGCTTAAAATTATTGTAGCCTGATAAATGAAAACAAATGCAGCCATCACATCCAAGGACTGGTAAGCTGCAATAGATTACATTTTTGTTCTTGGGTTTAGATATGACTTTGATGAGAAAGGTCAGAGGAAAATGGTCAGGGTTGTTCAAGCAACAGAAAGCCCAAAAGTGCTCAAATAACCAGGTTTTACAACAGCAGTGTGTAGAAGTGCATCTCTAAATTTGCAGCATGTAAACATTGAAAAGGATGGGCTATAACATCAGAGGACCATGCTGGCTTCCAACTAAGAACAGGAAACGGAGGCTGTAGTGGACACATGATCACCCAAACTGAACTATTGAAAACAAGAAAAAATGTTGTTTGATCTGACATACTGTATCTCTGTATGTTTCATTTGTGCTCTGACATACTTTGGTAGAGTAAGAATGTAATATTCATAGCATGAATTCACTAATCTATCTTGTCTTGTCCAACAGTTTAGGTTGGTAGTGTTGTGATGGTGATGCTAACCAGTCAGCATGGATCAAAATCTCTAAGGAAAGATTCTAGCACACTGTTAAATTAAAGTGACACTAAACTCAGGAGTTAAATCTTAAAAATACATTCAAGTACCTTAACTATTAACAAAAATGTATCTTATTTGTGTATCACTCGGCTGTAGCTCCTCAAGTCATCTCTGAATTGGTGCTGACACTGTCCTTCCTTCTGGAGGGTGGCTACTTTTGTTCCCAATGGTGCCTATGCGTGTTGTAAAGTAGCCGCCATTCCAAGCTCACTCCATGATAGATTATAACTTCAAAAAAAAACTAGCTAACTATATGTGAGATTGTAGTCCATCAGAGGAGTGAGCTTGGAGCGGTGGCTACTTTATAATACACACAGGGACCATGGGGAACAAAAGTTGCCCCCCTACAGAAGGAAGGACAGTGTCAGCATGAATTCAGAGATGATTTGAGGATCTACAGCTGAGTGAATAATACATAAGGTACTTGAGAGCATTTTTAAGATTTAACTCCTACGTTTTTTTGTCACTTTAATGGCACAGAGAATTCAACTTGTTTGGAAATAAGGGGACCTACTTGAGATTAGATAAGTGTACCGGACAAAATACCCACTGAAACTACATTGAAAAGATGTTGTTAACTATACATTGGTGGTTAGTAAAATATCTGTGTTTCTGTAGAGGCATTAGAGACACAAAGGCTGGATTCATACCATTGTGTTGCGGTAAGGCACCATATGCCACTTGGTTTATTGTACTACCATTCATTTTGTGTGGGAGTGACATCCCAAAGCACCTCTACAAATCTAGTGTTTTGCAGGGTTTCATCACAGTTCTGGTTGGGCATTTGGTTGTGTAGCGCACCCCTAAGGAACCGCAGAGAAAAGGCGGGTCATCCATTATAGCCAAGTCTAGGGGATCCAAGTTCTGACTACTCCAATAGCATTAACTGCCCTGTACTTGTTAGTGAGAGAGCTGAAATCCAGGTCAGAGGTATGATGCTGAAGAACTTTTATTAGAACACATGAATTGGAAGAGAGGGTTTAGGGCTCAGGACATCCATGAGAAAAATAGACAGAACAGAACTCCAGACTCATCAGTCCCTTTCATTATTCCACAGTGTAGGATTAATAGGAGCACACACTGATACTGGGTATTTGAGCAACAGCAAGAGGGATGGGCGTGAGATCTTCAATAGGAGAGACACCGGACTTGGTCCTTTCCAATCCAGGCACCTCCAGCAGCCATCAGTTTCCCTGGTTCTCCTCCTCAATCAGTAGCAAAGGCCTCCTCCTCCAAGCTTGAGGCTTAGCAAAGCTTTTCCTGTACTTGAGCATTCTCACCCCCAGGCCTAGCCCACCCCCAGGCCTAGTCCAGTTCTGGGCTATCCCAGAACTGGACTGAGCAAATAGCAATTCCCTTGAGTATATATGCTCTGTCCCAGCAAGCACCACTGGCTATGAGAGCCCCAGTAATTGGCTAGTGGAGTCACACTCCACTCAGGCAAGTACAATCAATGCTAGAACACCTGGAATTAACCAGATAACTGCCAACTATAATTCATCCATGCTGGCTACATCTCTGGCAATCACTAAATTTCTAGTAGCCACTCCACTAAAGGTGGTAGGGGCTACAGTTGAATGCACACATAACAATGTTATGAAACAGTAACATTTTAACCTAACATACCTATACAGAGAAAAATATCTGATTTCCTTTCCATGCATTTTATATATTTAGATAAATAATACTTGAATGTAAATAAGAGTCTTGTTTTAACCTTCTGTGATCGATTATTAAAAAAAAAAAAAATTGTGTAAAAGTATTTTGCATCCCCAGAAGTCATCTATGATTCCTTGTCACTATGAGTTAACACCTCATTATCTGTCTCTTCAACTGAATGAACACAGTGGAGCTGTGATATAGGGCAGGAAGTTACAGTGTCCTCACCCTACTGACTTGTGTCTATTTCCATCCCCCTTTGCAAGAAAGGTGATGTAACAGAAATATGGGAAGGAAGAGCACGTTTTAAATTCCCCCATTACTGTTACATAATCTGTTTCACTTGAGCATCTGGCTGAACTGAACCTGTGCCTCTATATATTTCAGTGATCTGCACAAGAGCAGCCATTTCACATCCATGGACCTGTTAAGGGAAATAAAAAAACAGAACAAATATTCCTTTTCTGGATTTTTAACAATAAATGGCTCGTTTGGCAATACACAGCAGTAGAGACTTCACAAATTTAAACATTTGGAGGCTTCTTGATGAGCAATATCCACCACACTTTACTGCAATAATTGTCAATACAGATATTTCCAAAGCAAGGTATCTTTTGATAAATGAAGGTTAGTTTTCAGCACAGCGGATACTGGTGCAGGAAAGGTGAGTATTCAAATAGGGGGGCTACCTTTATTGAAAGTGAATCTGTGTTTTGCCCACCCGATGCAAAAAATCAGGTTCATTTTAACTTAGCTTTCCCTAGCAGCATATGAGGATTAGCGTTCAAGGGTTCGCTGGGCTTTTGCTTACTTGAAGCAGGTCAACTACATCAACAATCTGCATCCATGCGTCCAGGGACAGTGATCTATTGCAAACCGCATGGCATCGTATCACATACAATTACATGCAGAGTACCGCAGCCGCTGTCACCTGATAAATAACTTGAATTGAGTGACAGCGGCTGCTTCTAAACGAAACATTTGGGATTCCTGCAGCAGGAATTTGTAGGTTCCAGCCGCAGGGATACCAACACACACATTTACATACAATTACATGCGGAGTACCACACCCGCTGTCACCTGATAAATAACTTGAATTGGGTGACAACGGCTGCTTCTAAATGAAAATTTGGAATTCCTGCAGCAGGAATTTGTAGGTTCCTGCCACAGGGATCCTAAAACACACATTTACATACAGTGTGAATGAAGCCTTAGGGTTACATGGAGGGTAAGTGTGAGGTTTAGTGTTACCGTTAGCCAAGAGGAACACTGGCCCTTGGTTTACAGGGGGTTTACCAGGACCAATTTGAAGGCACTGAAACATCATGTATTGTAATGGTTCATTTTTTAGTGGGAGGTTGAATGACACACTTACATGTTATATCTCTTATGAACTATAGTAGGCAAACCTTTTGACTGAATTTTAATTTTGGCTCTCAGCAAAGGCCAATACAAAGCCAAGCAAAGAGGTCTTACTCCTGTGGCTGCATCCTCCTCATTTATTTACTGTATTCTTCCCCATGTAACAAATGGAATGGAATCCTTTTATAATGTCTGAAGAAGAAGATAGATGAAACCACAAGTGAAGGTATGTTGCTAGAGTCTATATGGGGTAAAGAAATTAAGTCCAGCAGCTCTCATAGAAAATTCAATTATCATTTTTGGTGAACTTATATTCTAAGTACACAGGTACTTCCATCTTTCTTCTACTAGAAAAAAACAAATAATTGATTTTACAATACCTTATACCTGACTAGAAGAGCTACCGCAGTTTACTCTCTCTGCTGGTTGGCATTCAAACTGTCTGGTCACAAGAAAATTCAAACTATATGCAAATTGTGTACTCATCATTCTCTATGTATTGCCTGATACATCACGTATACTATGGTCTCAAATAATCTGTATGACTTTCCTGCCCTGGTGCCCAGCCTGCAGCCTAAGGGCCACTTATGGCCCTTTGGTACTTGTTGTGTGGCCCTTGGACCCCAGCAGTCAGTAATGTTAGCATTTATCTGTAAAGGGAATGAAATGAAAGTGATCCCTAACAGTCTTTTGTAACATGTCCTCAGACTCTCTCTGTGTCTTGCACCATGTCTCCAACTACACCTGTTTACAGTCTCTTACCCTCTACTGTGGTATGTCCACAGTCTTATACAGTATTACATACAGTATGCTGAATATAGGTGCGGTCCAGGCCTCGTAAGTTGACAACCCCTTGGTTTTTTTAATCAGCTCATGACAAAAGCCTCCCTGCCTGATAAAATTGGCTATGCAGGGTTATCATTTAACCAACATAAATATAGAGCTCTAGCACTGGTACTAAGACACATGAAGAATGGGCAAGTCAACTGACTGAAACAACAGGGATAGCAGGCAAAAAACTAGTTGCTTCTAGCCATGATGAGCGGCAGTCAATCAGTGCCTCTGCATCACACAGATCCCACCCATTGCTGCATCCATAAGCAGGGAAATGCCAGGAACATGGGGACTGTTTAACACTGGAGGGACTAATGTAAACTAGTCCTATCGGCTTTAAAGGTTATTTCAAGGCAAAGAGTCAAAAGCACAGTTGAAATACATAAATGGGAGCTGTTTTGCCTGCCAAAGGATTTAGAATTTTGTGCAGCAAGTTCTGATATTTACACAGTCCTGCCAGGTAGACAGCAGAGCCCGGGAGGTGAACTCAGTTCAGCTAAACCACCTCCCTGCTGACTGGACAGCCAAGGAGCAGGTCACCTCTCACCATCTATTATCAGCACATACAGGACAAAGCAACGGGTTCACTTGACTGTCTAACCCCATTGTTATGCTCAACCTCTCTTTATTCCACCACTACTCTGTTATTCCCCCAGAGAGAAATTTCCAAATCAAATCAAGATTTTGTGTGTCCACCTTTTGCCTTTAGAACAGCATTAACTCTAAGTACACTTGCACACAGTTTATGGAGGATCTCGGCAGGCAGGTTGTTCCAAACATCTATCTAACCACAGTTCTGTTATGGATTAAGGCTTTCTGAATTGCTTTGGTCTTTTCGGGCTCAATTTTACCTGGTGTGCTGAGCTACATTGATCAACATAGGCTTAATGCAAGGACACAAAGAAAACAATTGTTTTCTTTGTACACGGTTCACACCATACAAGTACACAAGTATGCAGCACAACGCACAAAAACGCAGTCACATCAATGCAACGTGCCTACCGTACTCCAAAAAAGATTAAAATATTGACCCTTTATATGGCTTGCACAGAAAAAAAAAACACTTAAAAAAAACAAATTATAAAAACACATTAAAAAACGCAGTTCAGTGCACAGTCAAATACAACACAATGCGTGAAGCACACACGTCAATGTATATGCATTTCTGTATTTTTATGTGCATTGTAGTGTGAACGAGCTCTTCATGTAATCCAAACAGACACAATGATATTGAGATAAGAGCTTTTTGGGGGCCATACGATCTATTTAGAGACTCCTTGAACTCTTTCCTGAAGACAGTCATTTATGACTTTGGCTGTATGTTTGGGGTCACTGTCGTGATGCAGAATAAGTTTAGGACCAATCAGATGCCTTTCCGATGATTGTATGATGAATACATATATGCCCGTACTTTTCAGCATTGAGGATACCATTAGCTTTGACCAATATATATGTGTGTGCACACAATTCAAATGATTGAAGGGAACTAATTAATTCCCGGACTGGGGAACTGTGTTTTGTCTTTTGATACTTGCAATGATTTTGTGAACATACAATTTTCTCAGTACTGTTCGTATGACCAACGAAATCAGCCACTAGCCTGCTGAGAATGCCTGTGGGTAGCCTCAGAACAAGGATGTCTTGAGCCCACATTTCAATGCCAAGTGGACAAAATCTGATAATGTTCACGTTCACTATTGATTTTTGTCTTGGCTAATGTTTTGTTTCATCTACCCCTATACAGTCTGGCTGAACAGCTTGTGATGCTATGAGGTGCTTTCAGGTGTCTGACTCCAGGGAATAACATGGAACCCATATTAAGGTAATCTTCTGATTTTATCACCGTTGCAGTGTTTGTTGGAGCACATTAGTTATTTACTTATTGGTTTTACTTCCTGCCTTTAATTGTTCTTTGACCTGGGCAAAGTGAAAGGGTCATTTAACTAACCCCCACGCCAGCAACATATACATTTACCTTTCATTTGCTTCCCCTGCCATTCCACTCAGCTGTCAAGAGGCAATGGGAAAACAGGTAATAGTCAAACCCGGTACCTTAGACAGTATAGTTTGTGACTGTGCTCTCCCCTCCATCAAATCATGTTGTTTGACAGTAGATTATTGACACAATTAAAGCAGGAAAAGCATTGCATTTTGAGGTGGGAATTGATCTTTTTTTACTCGTTCATATCTGCATAGTTATAAGAAGGAGGAGGTGCTGCATCTCAAAACAGGAACAAAGACTGAAATCTTTTCTCATGTCCCTGGTAACAAACATTGGGACACTACAAACTACTTTTTTCATTGCTATAATTACATTGGGGTTATGTTATGAAACCATTTTACATACAAATAGTCAGTAATGAGATTATTCCTTAACCCTTTTAAGTACACTAATTTTAGGTCTGTGTCAGTGTAAAAAAACTCAAGGGAACATGGAAGCAGATACAGGAATATGCAGACAAGTGTGCACCTTTATGTAGATCAGCCATTCTAAACCACGATTTCTTGAAACACAAGGGTTCTTCCAGAGGTTGCTAGGGGTTCTTTGAGCAGTGGCTGATTGACCTCCCATTTGATGTTGCCTGCATGGTTCCAGAGCTGACCCCACTTGGCAGAGCCAGCAGCATGACATCAGAGATCTTTTTAGGTGTCTGTAAAGGTGGCATTCCAACTCACTACCAATGCAAGGGGAATTTTTCCCACTGAACCCCAATAAATTGGTTTTGGCAGGCATTCCAGGGGATATGGATATTTTTTCAAGGGTTCCTCTGGGGTAAAAAGACTGTTGTAGATGTTATACCTGGTGTGACTGGGCTGTTGCAAACAATAAGGAAGTTCTGGCATGTCCTGCCAGACTGAAGGATACTATGATATCTGTACTGTTCACCAATGAGTTTTTCCACCAATGGAATGGTAGGCACAATTTTACTAATACATTATTGTTAGAAAGAGAAGGATTAAGGTTCTGGCCCCTCGATCACTTGAGTTGGCACAAAATGATGTTCATATGTCCCAACGTACCAGAGGTGGCGCACCTTTGGTACGTTGGGACATATGAACATCATTTTACTGATAACCTGTCACCTGCTTACCTTATAGAACACAGGAATGCTAACAATTATCATCATCTATATAATCTTTACATCTATCATTTTCTAAGCAGTCGCTTTCACTGGCTTTCTACTTTCCTTAATGAAGATGAGAATTCACACTCCCACGTATAGATTTATAATTTCATGCTCCACAAATCCTTCGGGCAGTTATTGCAGTATTACATTGACTTACACCTCTCCTACTTCATCATCACCTTTTCCAACTCTACTTCATTCTGTCAGACCTGGCAGCAAAACTTTATACACACTTCTCTATTGCACATATTGATATCATACTAGGCAGGGTTGGAACAATCTGCTGATGTGAGTGTAAGATGTGCTGGAACTCCAGAGATCTCTTTGCAGCGGGAAAGGAGTGCAAGCAGGGTAGAATCTGCTGCAAACATCCAAACAGCTTCCATTCAGTATTGGTGCCCCAGTGATATCTTTTACAGAGATACAGTATATACCCCATAATAAAATGTCAGCCAAGTAATAAGAGCTGGTGGAGGGTTGAATAAAGTTGAATTGTTTTTCACATAATAGGGACAAGTTGCGTAATGCGGACAAGTAAGGAACTACTGCTATACCATTTATTATTAATAAATACTATATTTTGCCCACAGGTTTTAATTATACATATAGTGTACAAATAATATGTTAACATTATAGTGCATCATATTACAGCACAGTATGAAATATATATATTTTATTTGTCTCCCCCCCTCCTTCTTTTGTGATGTAAAATAAGTAGAGTTGCAGTGAGGGAATCTTACAAAACATCTATTATGATGAAGAAATTGCAGACGTTAATTTGAAGCTGGTAAAAGACGGCTAATAGTTGTATTAACAGAAACAAGATCTGCTTTACTACCGGTAGCAAGCACTTTAAAGATTAGTTTCACTTTTATTTTTTGGATTCCTAATATTTGAATGATTCTTGATTAGCAGAACCATCAAATTTGAGACAAATTAGGTCCTTTGAGTAATTAATCCAATGGTTTTGGAGATTTGATACATTTGTGGATACCTTCTATGTTAAAGCTAAACTCCAGGTATGAATTATTTTGCATACTTACATTGGATTTGCTTGGCCCACTATAAGTATGCATATGTCATACCTGATCCGGCATTGGGGATCCTGTAAAGTATTGTAGTAGCCGGAGCTGCTACAGTACTGGCTGCCATCTTCAGGGTCCTGTGTGGTGCTCTGCTGAGTGGCTATCCCCTCTGCTCTGAAAACACAGGGGGTTTTCTTGCTCGGCACAGTGACCATTCAGAGAATGCCTAGTATCTTTATCAATAAATACAAGGCATTCTTTGATTGGATTAGGGGCAGTGATGTCATAAGCCACCCAGTAGTAGTGGCCACCACTACTGTGCTTTGCAGGATCCCCAGCGGCTGATCAGGTATGACATGTTCAAGTTGGACCAATGTATGTATGCAAAATAATTAATACCTGGAGTTCAGCTTTAAAGTATGACTAAACCCAAGGCCAGCAAGGTAATATATTGCAGCTTACCAGTCCTTAAATTGGTGGCTGCATTAGGTTTTCTTTTTTTTCAGGCAAAGTACAGTTTATGCAAGTACAGATATATACCCGTCGATCCTGATAGAAATCCAGTATCCTTATAACATCCTGTGCACTACACTAAAATCTCAAACAATATTATTAGCTTTCCAAGCTAACTTCTGTGAATTACACAGCCCCTCCTCCCTATGTAATGGAGACAAGAAGAAAATGAGGTGTTTGTAGTCTAAACAAGAAAAGCAGCCCAGGGTGACAACACTGCTCCTCCTTCGATGCAGTAATTGTGTTTTGGCACCCGTGTACAGGAAGTCTGTTAATGGCAAGATTACCAGGTAACAAAAAAGTGAAAACAATCTTAAAAAGGAAACTATTGGAGCCACCACATTAAGGGGCTGGTAGACTGCAAAACATTTTTAGTTTTAGGGTATTGATATGTATTTCAGAATGTAGCTCTTTTAATGCACCTTGTCTCAGCTTGCCCTAACCTAACTGGCTATACTGCCAAAGTGCTGGACCGAAAGGTAAAGCCACCTACAGACTTTGGGTATAGAGGTCTCTTCTCAAACATGCAAAGATTGTTGTGCTCTTGTATAACAGGAAGCTATGAACTTACCAGACTCCCAAGTGCTGGGTTATTTGGGGGAAACAACATAGCAGTAGGCCAGGACAACCCAATCAGGCCAACTTATTTATTCCCATAAGGACAACCCAATCAGGCCAGCTTATTTATCCCCATAAGGACAACCCAATCAGGCCAATTTACTCAGCCAGGGGTTGTTTGTTAAGCTTGGGGAGTATGTACAGACATGTAATCGTTGCTGACTGTGACTAGGCATATCCGCTAAAGTTGATCTTATATTTGTAGGCTCCATAAAGTGGACCTTGTCCTACATGCAAGGTCTTATTTTTTTAAACACGCCCCCCCCCCTTTGCTGAAACACTGCATAAAATGCAAAAAACACTTGTAGGAGAAAATATACATCTTAAGCTGGGTACACACAGATATAATTTTTTTGTTCAGCCTGCAAGTTTGACTGAAAACAGTCTGATAGATTTCTCTTGTCACGTACCCTGTTTTCCTAGTACTATTTTTGGGAATGCTAAAATATAAGACGTATCCTGATAAGACCTTGTTGTGACCATTCCCAGGGCCGGTGGTGGCATAAGGGGGAACTTGAAGAGCCGCGGGAGCCGCGGGAAAGAATCAGCGGTGCCAACGAAGCCAGCGCAAGAGGAAGCAAGGCGGCAGCGGAGGGAGCAGAGCCGCATAAGTCGATGCTTCCTCTATAGCGCCGGCTCCTGTCACAGGTGGAGTGATACCAAATGCACTCCGCCTGTGAGGAATCCATAGTGAAAGCGCGCTTCGCCCATTCTAGTTACCAAATTGCTTTTGGAAAGGTACGACACCCCTGATTGCCCTGATCAACCCTATTCTTAACTTTGCCATTTTAGATTATTTGATTTGGATTTGCAATAACTTTGGATTGTTGTAGATTAAAAAAAAAATAAGACCTACCTCGAAAATAAGACCTCGTGTGTTTTTTTGAGCCAAAAAAAATATAAGACAGTGTCTTATTTTCGGGGAAACACGGTACTTGGTTGGAGAATGAATGTGTGAGGAGGACTCCCTTGCACCTCGTGTCCCGTGGACTCTGGAGTTGGGGACAGAGTCCAAGCAGACAGCGAGTGGCACGGGTGCCAGTGGTGATTACACCATGCAAGCTGGAGTCCAGGTGCTGGGTGAAGAGCAGTGCAGGATCCGTAATCAGGGTCAAACGCTCCAAGGTTACACCAATCGGGCAGGCAAGGTACAAAAGGGATGAAGCAGAGGCAAAGTCCAGTAAATAATCCAAGGTCAAGGGCAGGCAGCAATCAAGAATGGTCACGAACAAATCCGGGTCAGAAGTAAGGCAAAGGAACACAGGGGAGCTGAAAGACAATCCAGCAATTTGGAGACAGGCAGGCTGAGTTAAAATAGTGTGATCCATTAGCTCATTGCATCATGCGCATGCACGAAAGTGCCCGTTTTCCAATGGTATGGAAAACGGGACCCCGCACATGCCCAATAACAGATGGACACCTCCATCCACGCTCACAGTGTGGATGGACAAATCTCCTGTTGTGTGCCCACCACTGTCAGAATACCTGATTGGCTGCAAGCACTGTTCGCCCAACAATTTTCCAACATGTCCTTTCAACAAAAATACTTTTGTCAAGTAGATAGGGATGCCCATAGATCTAAATTTGATCCATGCGTAATACTTACCTTTCCTCCGGCTTCTGTAGTGACTTCTACAGTGAGTACTCCATGTTTCATGAGAAGATGCTGTAGCACAATGCTGGGAATGTCTTTTCAGTGAGATTTGGGCTACACTACATTCCCCAGATCTTTCCGGATGAAGAATGATGTCACCCTTGCCTAGGCACAGGTCGAAAGCTGGTGGAAATGTGAGTATATTATCTTACATGTTTCCCCCCACAGGTGACTTTAACTTTTAGCAGTGTGAGAGGGGACGTATTTACAAAGTGGACCTTGTATTTCAGGTGCAAGGTCCGCTTTAAGTCACTAAGTGTGCTACATAGCATTGTGAAAAAAAACAGCAAGAGAACATCAGAATGCTTTTATAACGACACAAAGAGAGTTAAGAACAGACAGTTGGTTCTTGACCGTTGTAAAGAAGAAAAAAAAAGCTTCTCCCTTCCCCCTCTATGACAAGACTTCAGGCGAGCTGTTAAACAGAAAACAATCACTGGAACAAATATCTGCACTATATATTTGGCAACAAAAATAAATACAGTACACCAAAACATTCCTGCAGGGTGACAGCTGCTGCAAAGGGAAGGGAGACTATTTAAAGAAAAACATAAATAAAGTTTAGGAGTTTAAAAGAAAAAAAAACACCTTTATACATTCAATGTATTCATTTTAGCTTTAATTAATTGTAGATTTACTAAGTGAAAGTCCAGTTTGTGAGTTGTATTTATTAAACTGAGCCTTGTTTTTAAGCTATTGCAAGAAATGAAGACATTTAATCCATAAACAAAATCTTT
>NW_017306814.1:578152-592568 GCF_000935625.1 Nanorana parkeri
ATAATATTAGTATTATTATTACTAATATACAAGATTTATATATCACCAACAGTTTGCTCAGCGCTTTACAAAATGGAGAGAGACAGTACAATTACAATACAATTTTAATACAGGAGGGTTAGGAGGGCACTGCACGTGAGAGCTTACAATCTAGTAGGAGGGGCAAGTGATACAAAAGGTAATAATTGTGTGGGATGAATTAATGGAAGAAGTAAAAGGACAGGTATAATGTGGAGGTGGGATAGGCTTCCCTGAAAGGAATTATTTTCAAACATCACCTAAAGGTGGACAGAGTAGGAGATAAGTGGACAGATTGGGGTAGGGAGTTCCAGAGGATAGGACACTCTGTGGAGAAGTTGTGGAGGTGAGGTGGTGATGATGGTGCTAGAGAGCAAGAGGTCTTGAGAGCTGTGGAGAGGACGGTTTGTGTGATATTTTGAGATGAGTTTGGTGATGTAGTTTGGGGTACAGGTTTAGAAGGCTTTGTATGTCATTGTTATTATTTGTAATTGTATTTGATGGGTAAGTGGGAGCCAGAACAGGAATAAAGGGGAAATCTTACAATAGGGGCACATGTTCCAATGACAACTGTCTAAGAGGGGATTTTACTCACTTTGGAGAGATTTCCTCTAACTTCCAGTTGTGTTTACAGGACCGTAAGTGAAGGAAAAATCCCCAGATGGAAAACAAATGGCAAGGGTTCTATCCATTTCCTACTCTATCCAAAATCAACAAAAGGTTTTGACACTTTATGTCTAGTTTAAGCCAAATTCTAAAGTAGAGCTGAAGGCAAAACTGTTTGTTTAGTTTTGGATAGAGTGAACAAGGGTTATAACCCCATCAGCTTATTTTACTCTTTGTGTCCCTTTGGGAGATTTCCCTTCACTTCCTGTCCAATAGCCGCAACAAGAAGTGAGGAAAAAATGCTTCCAAAGTTACGGAAATCCCTGGGGGCAGCGGGGTCACCAGAACTAGTGTCCTCATTGGAAGATTTCCATCCAATCCTGTTCTGGTGATAACCCAAAATTTTCACTGTCAGTGATAACCTTCACCAGGGCATATACAGTAGAGGAGGTGAACCTCCCTAATGGGGACACAGACAGCAATAAAAACCGAACAGTTGTTCTAATCCCTCTCCACTATATCCACAACCCAAAAAAAGGTTTTGGCTTCATTTGCACTTTAAGAGAAAACTGCAGCCAAACCTATAGTTCCCTTTTGAGTTACAGGAGGACATTTACTAATGTCTTCCAGTGACCCAAACTCAGCAAATAGCAGGCTACTGACCCACTATATGCTAACAGCGCAGAGCCGCAATGCAGCCGGGAAAGATCCTGACAAAGATCCTGACAATATTGACAGCTGTCTCTGCCTCTCTAATATTGTCGGGAACCACCCCGCTGCCTGATTGACAGCTGTCTCTGCATCTCTAGAGCCAGAGCCAGCTGTGCCCGCCCCTTCCCATGTCTGTCCTTCCAATGAGCGCTGGAAATCCTTGCGGGGAGCGGTTTGTGATCACTCAGTAAGCTATAGAGCTGGCGTGTGACAGCTGCAGTGTCACACACCGGCTCAAACTATTGGGAAGAGTATATTTTACTCTCCCAATAGTTCTCCTTTAATCTTCTACTCAATCTAAATTTGAATTTTAAAAAACCACCCAGGGGCTATCAAGTGCAGTTATATACATTTATAAAATTAAAGAGATGAAGTACTTATTTGATTAGGTTTGGAAGTTCTGCTTCTATCTTGTCTTTTGCAAGAAATAGAGGAAAATTGACATCTTTTCTGCCAAATAATCATGATACCCTGGCTCCCAGCCCACTCATATTTTAAAAAACCCGAAGAATCCACATCAACTTCAGACTCAGCTACATTTTTAAAGGAATTATATTTTCACTTGTTTGTAAAACATCTTTTAAAGATGCGTTCACTGTTTACATTCCACGTTACCTGTAAGGTGCTTTAACAGAGAGCAAGAGAAAAACAGATGAAAGCAATAAATAACCCTTGACTTCTTAAAAGCAGGATATTGTTTTAACAACACATCTGCTGAGAAAATAACACCGATCTTTCTGGGACTGCAAGCTCAATAGATAGAGATAGAAGAAAGTGGTGCAAAGAATTACATACAAAGTGTTTTAAGATTTCTTTCAAATGCTAATAATCTGGCTAATAATCTGACTGACTACAAACATTGGTGCAATGACAACTGTGACAACTCCAGGACAGTTTTAAAATGGCACCGCTGCTTCCTGTCCATAAGCACAATATTACAAAGTTAAAGTGATATAAAAATAAAAGTATATCACTGGCGCCAAAAAGGTAACTGCTCCTGCGAATAACTCCAGAAACACGGGGGCAGCTCCTCACAGTCAGGGAAAACAGGATGTCTGATAAAAACAAAGCAAAAGGAGCGCCTCCATAGTGTAAAACCAATTTATTAAAGTTCAAATAACAGCTGAAAAGGTACTTACAAATGGCCAATAAAAATGAGTATAGAATGATAAGATCTCAGGATGAACCAGATGGAGAAACGAAATGAGGTGATGGAAGGGCTAGCGTTGAGCCGAAGCCATCTACGCGCCAACCCTCCTCCAATGCACGCGTTTCAGGGGCCAAGCCCCTTTCATCAGAACCTCTATGATGGGAATGTGCACTGTGTAAAACGCTGCGTAAAAATTGTCAGCGCTATATAAATACCAAAAATAAATAAAATAAAACATAAATATTAAAGTCATGAGGTTTCTAAGCTATTCCAAATGCTGATGGAAAACTTACACTGTGTTCTGCATCTTGATGTTTAAAAGTTTTATTTTCTTGGTGCATCAGCTGGGTCTCCTGAGCACTGGTCCTGATATTCTGTTTTAGGGGGGCTCCTTTCCTTTGCAGGGTCCTATGGAGCCACCCTTGTGTGTGCTAATAAGCTATGTGTGTCTCCACAAACTCAAAAGGTACAACAAGGCAGCCACTCCCTCACCCCCCTCCTGTTGGCAAACAAGTAGATAACAAAAGCTGGAGTCTTCTCGGTTCCCTGTGATCTTATACTGGGCAGGAAGATGAGGGAAGCTGAGCTGAGAGAGTTGCAGCTGTTTGGAAATATGAGGACTGTAAGTGCCTGGGAAAAAATGTAAAGAAATCATTTGCTGGGCAATGTATATTTGTTTGATCGGGATTCATCATAGAAAATTAAAAAAAGATTGAGAGTTTAATACTACTTTCATTTTGTATTTTTATTTTTTACACCTGCCTAGTTTTGGAGAAAAAATTATTATCCTTTTAACATCTGTTATGTCATTGCGTTTAAAGTTAAAGCACACATTTGTTGTGCACAGGGAAGAGATATCAATGCAGTGCCTACATCATTTCTTCTCAGTGTGCAGCCTGTGAACAAACTACAATTCCCATTGTTCAATGGGAATTGTAACTGGCAATAGGCATGATTGTGGCCAGGTTTGTCACTGATCCTAAGCCTGCCACTCATAGCCTTCTGTCTACACCCACATCACCGCACACTCCTCAGCTGGCCAAAGCAGGTATGTCTGGGTGGGCAGGACAGGAGTCTCCTGACCTGTCAACCAAATGATGCTGTAAAAGTGGATGGGACAGACTGGAAGTCTAAGCTGCCCAGGTCCTCCAACTACATCAAGCGGTGACGTTATTACATCGCTACTACTTTAGAATGAACTACACAGGGTATGGTACATGGAGCGGGCATGAGCTGGCTGTGATGTCCAGATGAGTATAACTTTTTTATTTTACACCCTGCATAAAAAAGTAGCTCCACTACTAGGGTTAAGAATATTTTCCCCCCAAAGTTCCTCTTTTTTTAAATGAAGATAGTTCACACCATTGCGTTCCGTTCCAGAGCTTTTAAAAAAGTGCAGCAGCATGTATTTTTCACACTGGAACACACAAAAACACATGTAACCACAGCAGAATGCACTGGAAATGCTTAAAACCCGAGGAAAATCAATAACAAAAACACACTGGGACACATAAAAAAGCATGAAAAACTAGCTCAAATGCATATGCAGAAACGCATTCAGATCAAGGCTAAGCAGGGATATGCAAACTTGACACTCCAGCTGTGGCGAAATTACGATTCCTACCATGCCTTTGCCTCTGGGAGTCATGCCTGTAACTGTCAGTCTTGCAATGCCTCATGGGACTTGTAGTTTCACAACAGCTGGAGTGTCAAGGTTGTCTACTGCTGCAATAAACAAGGATAAAAAAACAAGTTGGTTTTTTTTAAAGGTACTTGTTTAGGTCAAAATGTAATTGCATTTTTTTTAACCACTTCCCGTACGGCCATTTAATTACACTCTCTAAAGCAGGTGGGTGTTTTAAAACAGCATTTTAAACAGCCAGTGATGGCTGTTTGAATACAAGCGTTCGAGCGGCTATAGAGCCGTGCGATCGCTTGTATGTTTTGTGCAAGTCTGCGCCCCCCTTCCGCCGCAGGCTATCCCGGGCTCCACTGCCCCCGTTCAGGCCCAGGACCAGCACAGTGGCTATCTCAACTGAGAATGGAGGGAGAACTGAGAATCTTCCTCCCGTTGATCTCCCCTCCGATTTCTGAATGCAGAAGCAATGTGTATTACATCACTTCCCCCTTTAGCCTGTCATTTCTCTGGCTTCTGTAGCTAATGAAGGAGAGATTTGGGGGTCCCTAGATGACATTAAAGACCCCTAGTTTCTCCATAAAGAAGACCTGTCACTGTAAATTTGCTATCACAGGGGGGACTTCTTATCCCCCTATGTGATAGCAATAAAGTTAATTGTAAAGTATAAAAGCAACTTTGAAAAAATATTAAAGTCGCATGTAAAAAAATAAAAAAAATGATTTAAAGGCTCGACATGTTTGGTGTCTATATACCCAACGTGACCCCATCTTTTATATGTTACCCAGAATATTGGGTAATAATAAATGTTTTATAACAATGTTTTTTTTTCAAAATGTTTTGTTATATAGTAAACAAGTAAAACCCCAGTGGTGATTAAATACCACTAAAAGAAAGTGCTATCTGTCATAAAAAATTGTATAAAATTCATTTTACATGACTGAATAAATGTCAAAGTACCTCAGTACTGAATACTAAAAAATGGCCTGGACAGGAAGGGGGTTTAACACCTTGGTCTTCAAGTGGTTAATATGACTTATTTTTCTGCCTCTACTGGGATGCCTATCCCATGTGATATATAGGCTACCCTCATTGAAGGCAACCAGTAGGCAACAAGTGAGACCGAGTGTAGATGCTGTGCACCATCACAGAGGTTAGACTTTCCTCTTTGCCTGGTGGTGCTGACACTACAGTGTTATCTATAAATAAGATGTTCAGTATGAGGTAGTGGGTGAAGGGTGTTAGTAACTAATTATAGATTTATATGATCTAGCTGAGGTGTTACCGTAGAACACACTGTTCTAATGGAGGATACAGCCAAGATAAATGAAAATTAACCTTTTAGCACTAGTATTTAGATTTTATAACGATGAATTATAAATACATAACTGGTTCTCACATATTTACAATTGCAATCTAATAGACAAATGGATTTCCATATATAATTGCAGTAGTGTCATTTTCTGCATCCTTTTTTTTTTAATGAACGTGGAAAGAGTTTTATTTATAGAAGATATCATCGCAAAAATCACTGAAACATACATTAAAGAGATTCCCCGATTTCAAATCAGGAGAACATCAGTCACTGGCTGATAAGTTCTTGCCAACCTATCCAATAACGCAAGTTCAGTTGCTATACGGCTTTGTCAGGCCTTGACATGGCCAGGCTGAAGCCGGTGTCTAGAGAGAGGGGGATGGGCAAGCTATCTAGCTATTCAATGGAGCTTGAGAGCTGACAGATACCAGGATATTCATTCTGATCTCCACTTACTGTTACATCATCAAACATGATTCTAAAGCAGACCTTCAGGCAAAACTGTTCTTAACCCTTGCAGTGGGCTACACCTGCACTGCAAGGGTTAACTGCTCATTTTTGTCTAGGTGCTAAAATAAAAAGTTATACCCACCCGAACTGCAGAGCCGGCTGTCATCGCACCCCCTTCAGCCTGCCGCTCCCCGCTGTGTGATGGGATATCTCTTGGCGTTCTCACATCCTATACACTGCGGCGGAGGGGGGGAGAGAGGCTCCAGGGACCAATCTAAGAGCAATTTGTCTCTCAGGATCAGGAGAGTATAACTCTTTTTTAGCAGCTAGATAAAAATGAGCATAAGGCCTGGTTCACACCTGGGCGTTTTACGGCGCGTTCCTATGCTCTTTAAAACGCTCAACATGTGAAAACTAATGATTGCCTATGGGCATGGTTCCCACCTGGGCGTTTTACAGCGTGTAGGAACGCGCCGCAAAACGCCCTACGCCAAAAGAAGTACAGGAGCTTCTTTGGGGCGTATTTGCAGCGCGTATCCATTGGGATACAGCCAGGTAACCCTCGGAAACGCGCGTTTGCCACGCGTTTTTTTTACCGTGAATCACAGTGAAACGCACATATTCGATATGCCTAGGTGTGAACCCAGCCTAACTGTTCCTCACCCTTGCAGTGGAGCTACCCCCACACTCCGAGGGTTAAAAACAGGTTTGGCCAGAGTTTTACACCAACGTTCGTACAAAAGAATCTCATCAGAATATTCGATAATCAGAGACTTGATCAATGTCAGTCGAAATGATGTCGAATTTTAACATTCTATTTTGGAATAAGTGGAATTTTCTTAACAAAAAATGCATTCACTGTTAGAATTTTGCTTGTTCGAGAAAAAATTTCTATCCTGCTCCTTCAATTTTTTTCATTGAAAACGATTTGTCCCCATTAACTATGAAAAAAATTAAATCCTGCTGGTGTATGGCCAGCTTTACAGCACATTCTGGCTGAGGAGTTCATGAGTCTCTGACCCGTACGGCTATTATGCAAAGAACCAAATATGGCATCTTGCATTTTAACAAGTAGTTTGCTACAGACCAGCTACTGCAAACCTGCCATTGCCCAACAGACGCAGATAATACAATCATAGAAATAGGTTATAAACATAATTTTGTATTCATTTATTTATTTATAAGAATTATATTCTGTATGCAAACAAGATCTTTTTTCTACTTAAACAAGGCTGCAAAGTGCTCGTTGGCACAAAAGGGTTTTATACATGTTGTAAACTGTTCACTTACACAAAATTCTTTTTTTTCTACGGAACAATGCTACTTTGTAAGGTTTTCCAATATAAAAGTGTCTTGTAGCATTTCAAAAGCTCTAAATGGAACATCTTAGTCATGATAATAACCTATCAGCTTAGCATATTAAAGGAGGGGTTGTTCTTACACAAATGTAAATGTTGCTGTTTAAAGAAAAAAAAACCTTCAAAAATACACAAGCTACTTAATAACAGTTAGCAGTGTCTTAGTTAACATAGAAAATTCATTATAATGCATAATGGGGGGTGAGAGGAAAGGTAATATGTAACCTGGCCAAATTCAGATACAAAATAGCATTTGAATGTGAATCAATTATTTCACTTTAAAGTAGGTTAGGAATGAACACTTAAACACTTCAACGCCCTAGTCCACTCCTGCTACCTACACAAACCTCCCAAGCATCCACTGATCCACTGATCAAGATTTTAAGCCGGAATGGTCTGTGGGGTGGGGACTCTGGGGGTTGTTTTAGGATGGGAAGGATAGGGGGGTTGATTAGTGTCTGTAGGTTTTAAGATATGAAATAGTGAGAGGCACAAGGGATTTTGTGGGGATGGATACACCACTGATGGGTGAAGGTGGGATAAAACATAACATAGGAATGAGGGGGAGAGATATTGGGCGCAAAGGGAATATAATTTGCTGGACCTGACCCTGACCCGCACTACCTTTACAGTATTTATGTATTCATTTTTTTTCTTTCTCTTTTTTTCTTTCTCTTTTTTTCTTTAGTGCAATGCACAAAAATGCCTCTGGATGAAGGGGGGGGGGGGGGGTAGATGAGGGCAGTTTTTGTGGTTATTTGAGGTATTAAAAATAGATGGAAATATAGGACGGTGAGAGGATTGTAAAATCGGATGTCTTCTGTTTGAATTTGGATTATGATGATCCTTTCCGCACCAAACCTGGAACTCGAAATAAAAAGGGGAAAAGGTTTTTTTTCTCTTCTTCTCCTCTTCCTGTCTCTATCTCCTTTCTCTTCCTTCTTTTTTTCCTTTTTATTTATTATTGAGGATATGTTTCTATATCTGTGAGTGCCCTCTCTCCTGGGTTGGTCTTTGGAGAGGCCATCATTCACCCCCCCCTATAGGCAATGCGCCACAGCGGGCATCCTTTAAGGGTGAACGCTGGGGAACAAGTGTCAGGAACTTTTCTTGATATGCCTAATGGGGAGTTGAGCGGAGTAATAAAGCTTCTCATTTTTCTTTTCTGAAATTTTTTTTTTCTTTGCATTGTAATATCTGTTGGATGGGCGAGCTGGCGCTGCAGTACAGGAGGCTCAGGAGCATAGGGGTAATAACGAAGTGGCAGTCGAATGTGGAAAAGTAGTTTTTTGATTAATATGCAGGATTTAACATTAGTTTTACTTAATGTAAAAGGGCTTAATAACCCTAAAAACAGATGTCAACTTTTACATCATATGCATAAGAAGAGAATTGATATTCTATTGCTAAAAGAAATGCACTTTCGAACACAGTAGGCTCCCACCCTACCGACTAGGTATTACAGGACATGGTACACAAGTAATAACCCGGTCAAGAAAACTAAGGGGGTGGCAATTGGATTTCATTCAACAGTACCTGTTAAAGTACTAAGAGAGTATAAAGATCTAGAAGGGACATATGTGCTCCTGGGTTGTACGATTTATAAGAAAGAGTTTACATTGGCAAATCTTTACTTACCTAATAGAGGACAAGTCCAGGAATTGAGGAAAATATTATCAAAGCTAGAGGGTTTTAGACAAGGATATCTGATAATAGGAGGAGATTTTTAACTTGGTAATGGACCCACTGGTAGACTCCTCATCTAAAAAGAGTCATTATCCCTATTCATGGTCTGCCCTGAACGTGCTGAAAAAAAGATTTCAGACATTGAGTGTTGGATGTGTGGCGGATGTTACATCGCAGGGATAGAGACTATACGTTTTATTCAGAGGCTCACTCCTCTTATAGCAGGATTGATTATTTTTTGATAGCACATCCCCTACGGAGTTGGAAGCCAACTTCAAGTGTAGGAATGGAAATATGGTCAGACCATGCTCCCCTTTTTTGACATTGCAGATTCCAGGTCTGACAAGAATTTCATCTAACTGGAAGTAAATGAAGGGGTGCTGAGGGATTCCGTAGTAATTGATGCTCTGAAAGGGGAGATCAAGGAGTTTATGTCTGTTCATGCCTCGGATCCTACAGCACCCCCAATTAAATGGGAGGCATTAAAATGTGTGTTAAGAGGGATATTAATTAAGCATGGTACGAGACTTAGAAAAGCAAGACTTTGCTCAATCACGGCACAGTGCACTGGAAGAGCCATGATTGGGCAAAGTAATGATGACCTTGCCCAATCATGGCTCACAGCTAAGTCCAAGCCCCACACTACACCGCAGCTTTATGTAGTATGCTGCTGTTATTAATGATAGAGTCAGGTGTAGTTAGGTGTAGTGTATCCTAACTGGTGTCAGTGCTTTATAGAGCATGTTAGTGCTGTATACAGCACTCTGTACTGTATTTAGTATTATTTTCTGTGGTGCTGTAAACTTGCTGTCTTTTTTTTCTTTTTTTTTGTGTCAGTGGCGTTGCTTGGGTTCCTCCTTCTGCGTCACAAGTGTTCCAATTTTTTTTCTTTTTTAATTTTCATTTATTTTTTTCAGCAGCAGGTTCTTTTGCTGCCTCACTGCTGTTCCCCCTTCCATGTTGCAGGTGTTCCCCCTTCTACGTTGCAGGTGGGCCCGTTTTTTTCTCATAATAAGCCATTGTAAAACAGTTTATAGTGCACCAAGCACCAAATGCGATAAAGTATTGCACCCAAACACCAATTTACCATCCCACATTCTCTAATTAAATGTTACAATAAGCCCCACATCATGTCTGAAAGGCCAAAAAAGAGACAGATGTGTGGCAGGTGCATATCATTTGAAATTTTTTTACAGCAGGGCCCATTCCTGCGCTCATCAAGAATAACTCTGAAGGGTTATGGTGTGAAGGCACCACCAACGCTAAAGGCCTAATTTTAAAGCACCTGCTCATCCAACGTCTGCAAAAGAGGCACAAGAATGTATCCAAAAAATCTATAACCTTGTTCCGAGTGTCCCAAAATGTGGCCTCTTCATACAGACTGCCTCCCCAAGCAGTTGTTTACAAGATTAAGGGAAAACCAATTACCGGCAATTTAAATGTAATTTTTTCTTTATAAATGTCATTTTTGCTGCAGCAGGTTCTATACATTGTACAGATGTGCAATGATGTACAGGCAGTTTAAGGGGAACCCCCAGACACGCTATTTAAAGGAATTTTTCATTTTTATTGTCTCACTTTAAGCAATGTTAAAATCACTGCATTGATACATGTCCCCCGTGGCAGTACTCAAATCTCCATACCCGTTTTATGTCCAATAACTTGCATTTAAGCCTTCAAAATGGGGACATTTGATTTTCCTGAGTTCTGGTCCCATACATTTTCATTGAGTTCGAAGTTCGAGTTAGAACTTTTTCCATGTTCTAAAGTTTGAGTTAGAACCAAACTCAGGTGTGTTCAGCCCTCACTACTGAGGAGGAGATATCTAGAAGCATCAGAGCTCTACCCTTGAGGAAGAGCCCAGGCCCAGACGGTTATACGGGACTATTTTATGAAGAGCTAAAAGAATCTGTAGTACCTGTGAGACTTTTAACTCCATATCAGAAAATTGTTGTTTTCCGAGACAGACTCAGGAAACATATATTACGGTAATTCCCAAGGAAAACAAGGATGGCACGTTGTATGCTAAATATAGACTGATCTCTTTGATAAATATTGAATTAAAAATATATGCCAAGATTATAGCAGATAGACTCAAACAATATATTCCTCAACTGATACATTTAGACCAAGTAGGGTTAGTACTAAATCGATAAGCAGGGGATAATACTGTGAAGACCCTAACATTGATGGATTATGCGCAGAAGACGGGGAAACAGTTGTGGCTGTTGGCAGTGGACGCCGAAAAGGCGTTTGGCCATCTGGGGTGGATTTTTTTTTTCCGGCAAACCTTGAGCAGATCGGTATACCCCGTGTGCGTCTGGCCAAAATTAGGGCTTTAGATCATGCACCAACAGCCAGAGTTAAAATTATTGGGAAATTGCTAGCTCCCATTGTTATAAAGAAGGGTACATGGCAGGGGTGTCCACTGTCTTCATACTTATATATATTGGTTATGGAGCACTTAGCAATTGCCATACAAAATGACCCTGGGATTAAAAGGTATCAGTCTGGGGTTTTGAAATTAAATTGAGTCTATATGCAGATGATATGTTACTGTATATTACTGAGCCCAAGGCCACTTTTATGGCTTTAATCTCGACCTTTAATAGGTTTGCAGCAGTGAGTAATTTTAAAGTTAATATGACCAAAACTGAGAAGAGAAAGTCAGAGAATTACAAGGGATGATGCCTTTTGCGTGGAAATTGGAAGCGATAAAATACCTGGGGGTATTCCTGTCAACAAGTAAAGAAGTTTTGTATGACTTAAATTACAAGCCGTTATTGATTAGCATAAACCATAAGCTACAGAAGTGGTTTGGTAGGGCAGCGTGATATAAGAAGTTTTTTTTTTAGGGTTGTGGACGTCGTTAATCGGGTATATATGGGCAGGGACTGCCATTGTTAAGGTATAACATCCTAATAAAATGTAAACAGGAGGGGGGTTTAGGATTGCCCTATGTAGAATTACACTATAAGCCAGCTCTGATGACACATTTAATATATATAATCTATAATAGGCCATATAAACAGTGGGTTCAGATAGCAGCCTATATCTTTCCCATGTCATTAGTAAACATTACCGTGGATCGTTCCATCCTTATGACCTTCCAGTAACGCTCTCCCGATGTATCTGCCCCCTATGTTAAAAGTCTGGGATCCACTTATTAAGACCTATAAGATTTCTGCATATAATGGCCCTTTGACCCCTATCATTGCTAACCCAGAGTTTAGGCCAGGGTTAGAGGCACAAAGAATATTTATGTGTGGTAATGCCAATTTGTCCCCCATTTATTTGGCTTTGAATAAGGATGGGTTGAAATCTTGCACTGAATTGACAGGAGAAGAAACTGAAAGGAGGGGACAGTGGTTGAGATACTTTAAACTTCAAGACTTGTATAATATGTTCCGGAGCAGGGGGCAGATACATAGGGAAATTACACTAATGGAAAAATGATGCCTGAGAGAAGGGTTTCGCAACATATACACATAGGGGATTATTCAGAAAGCTGCCGAAGGCAGCTGGGTGAATAACCCAGCCGAAGTGAAGCAAGCTGAACACTGTTCGGCTATTTAGTACATCAGCTAAAATCTAACAAGTCCCCTATTTGTAAGTATAAAAAAAGTTTAAAAATGAAAGTCACATATAAAAAAATTAAAAACACAAATAAGGTTTTTAAAAGGAGAACTATGGGGTCAGTGTTTTTCCCCATAGTTCTCCTTAGGGTAACGGGACTTTTTTTTAAAACTAAACTTTATTGCTATCACATACGGGGCTAATAAAAACCCCCTATGTGATAGCAAAATATGTGACAGGTCCTCTTTATGGAGACATCAGGGGTCTCCAAGACCCCTAATGTCACCTAGGACCCCCCAAAAGATGCTGATGAAGCACAGATCTGCTCCATCAGCTTCTTTGCAGCTTCTGAAGCTGGAGAGTGACACAAGAATGATGGCGGGGGGGTGGCCGCGGAGGGGGGGGGCACCGATTGGCACCCCATACACGCGATCCGTCGGCTCTACCGGCGGATCGCTTGTATGGTAATAGGCATCGTTACCTGCTTTTAAATTTCGGCCGTTTCCCGCTCGCGCGTGCCCAGCTAGGGGGCATGTCTGAGCGGACGTCTAAAGACGCCCGCTCAGATCTAGAGAGCTCCGGACCGGCCGTTTTTTTTACTACGGCCGGCCCGGAAGTGGTTAAAGTCCCCCGTTCCCATGTACACGCACATACAAACACAAACACGCGTCGGGTGCGCATACATGCAAAAACAACAATTAGTCCACACGTTACATATGACCACATACGTCAGAGTGAGAGCAATAATTTTAAGGCCACCATTCACTGTTAATGATATACCTAAGTGGTAAAGGCATTCAAAGCGTAGCCTATGGGAAATTTGAGGTACTGTCATTTTTCTTTTCATTTCATGGGCACACACAATTTTAAGGCTTGAAATGTTTGGTATCTATTTACCCAACACAACCCCATCTTTTATATTTTACAAAATAGATGGATATTATATTCAGTTTGTGTGCAATACAATTCTTTTTAGTGTATTTTATTCTAAAAAGTATTGTGCAACATAAAAAAAATGTAGCATTTTTTATTTTACAGGGCCTTTGCTTTCAGAAAATATCTAATTGTTCGGGAAGGGGGGTTCAGATTTTATCATGCGTGTGCAAAAATAAAGATATTACTCTGGATAGCAAGTGGTCAACTTAATATCAAAGGTGTCTCTGAGAGGTTATCCAATACACCCATTGAATTTACACGTTTCTGGGATTTATGCAATTTACAGATCCAATTTTCGTCGATATTTATGACACTGTCAGCATTCTGCCTGCCAGTCCAAGGTGTCAGGACGTGATGTTTAGAGAGCCATATGAGCAGCATGTCACGATAGTGAACTTCCTGTTTGGTAACCTTGTCCTCTGTTGCACAGTTCATGGAGTTTCTTCACCCCTCTGGGGATAATGCAAGGATAAACCAAAGACTCCCTGCCCTTTGTCCAGGGGGAATCCCTGGGAGTTGTAATTTCACAGAATAGAAAGAGTGCTAATTTGTCTCACTAGTGAACCAGATTAGACTTGTGGAGATTATCCAGCAAAGCATGGAAATTGTAACCTCTGGCTAAGTAGAAATGCCTCATTTACAATTACTTGAATTAGCTTTTAAACACAGCATCTAATCACATCCAATAGTGCATGGTCTGAGGATCTCATCACCTGAGATCACCTTGCTGTCCTGTTGATGTTGATTCGTTTTTTTATGTACTCACCATAAAATCCTTTTCTCCGCATTCATTGAAGGACACAGCGGACATCTTGATCTCTAAACCAATGGGATATACCGTCACTTGCAGGAGTAGGGTGCTAAACACAAAAAAGAAGCTCAGCTCTGGGGGCAGCTCCTGCTGGTGGCCATGCCCCCATCCAAGGCAGCTCAGTAACACACAAAAGCAGTAGAACTAAGGCAATTTTATATAT
>NW_017306814.1:592996-620661 GCF_000935625.1 Nanorana parkeri
CTCCTAATGATGTGTACTGTCCCCCGGTTGACGTGTACTTGTTCACCACTCAAACCCCTAATAAGGTTATGTATTTATATATGTATTTTTGTATACTGTTATATGGTGTATATCTTTGATTGTAAAGATGGCCATAGGCATTTATACCTCCGATATTGAAACATTACAGGCAGCCTCATATCTTCCTGAGGAAGCTTTTTAGCAAAACGCGTAGAAAGCTGGACCCACGTCACATCAATGCAAAACTTCAGAAAGTTTATTACAATTACATTATATGTTGATTTATTAATTATGACCAAAGATGCTTGGAATATTGTTTATGACACAGTTGATGCTTAATATGTGATCGTGGGGTCCAGAGAGGCATAATGCCTATAGTTATTTTAGATAACACTGTATTGAGGGTGGTGTTGAGGGTGGTGTTGCTGACTCAATACCAGCTGGATTATATATATGCTTTTATGGTGTTGAATAATCTATTTTTAATAAAGATGTATTTGAAATATAATGTGTCCTTCATGCCTAAAAAGCCCCACTTTTTCTTGGTTGTTATATATGCCTTGCTGTTATGCTGACCCAATGGCTCTAATGCATTTCAGTCACTGACCTGGAACAAATATGCAGATTAGTAAAGTCGGAGAGAAGGCAGAATCTACATACTTGTTCCAGGTCAGTTAATAAAACTACTCACACAACTGGGCCAGTATAACAGCCAGGCACCTAGCATTTCTTATAAGGAGAGGGGAAAATGGTAGCTGCTACCACTCTAACTCTAAAAATGAATAATTAAAAAAAGTTAAACATCCCCTTTAAATCAGTAATTTCTCTTTGCTCCAATGAATCTCAGCACTAAGTATATGGATCGCTATGGCACATCTGGGATGCACTTTGTATCTTAACTCTGGCCTTGTAACATGACATGGACAAATGGCTGTCCACTTTACAGTCTGATGTTCATTTTACAGTCTGTTTCTGTGAATTGCAGTCAACATAACAAATCGTTAGCAATTGTGCAAATCGATGTCAGCCTTAGAAAATAATGCAGGTTAACATGCTGATGACAAGTAAAGTGATGCAGATTGCATAAGCTGCCAATGACTTCCAGAGGCTGTGAGTGAAAAGAAATGCATGAGCTTCTCAAATGTTCAACTTGCCGAGATGTCAATTCCGCTGCAAGGTAGCCTGGACTAGCAGAGGATCATGGGAAATATAGTTCAGTAATACTGGGTTCACACCTAGGCGTATTGAATATGCACGTTTCGTGTCATGCGATTCGCGGTAAAAAAAACGTGCGACAAACGCCCGTTTCCGAGGGCTACTTGGCTGTATCCCAATGGAAACGCGAGATCAAAACGCCCCAAAGAAGTACATGTACTTCTTTGGGCATAGGCCATTTTGTATCGCGTTCGGACGGGCGGATATAGGGCAAGGTGTGAACCAGATCCATTGAATACAATGGGATTTAGATGTTTGAGCATTTTGTAGAGCGTTCGTCGAGCGTTGAACGCGCTACAAAACGTTCAGGTGTGAACCAGGCCTTACAGCTGTATTTCTAAGGATTGCCTATCCCCAAGAAACAGTTCTATTCCATCTGCTCCATAGCTGTCGTGACCTCTCAGGACAAAGGCTTGTCTATAGACCGCTATCTAGTGTAGAAACCACTGAATGGTATAATTTGAAAGTAATTAGGAATGTTTCTGGTAATAGAAGCATAAAAGTAAAAATCACTAAACCACAGCTATTTTCTGCTGAAAACCACAATTATGACCCTTGATGTCTCTCTCTTACATCACAAGGCATATCCCATAATCATAGGGGTTTCCATGGATACTAATTGATGATGTAATTTGTGGCTTGGTTATCTCTTTGGTAGCACGGGAGCATCTGGATTGCTCATTGAATTGAAAGGAGATGCTTGGCGAAATGACACAGACTGCTTGTTTAATTTTCATTGCATAGTGATCTTATGCCTCCATAGACCAAATAAAATATTGAAGACAATCCAATTGAAGGGACTTTTATCAGCTGAAGTCCAGTTTGGGATTTGTATATATCTATGTGGCAAGCAGTCAGTTGACACATCTGGATATTGTCCTATGTGATGATATTAGTCAAACACTGCAGTGTTTTCATGAACAAGGCTAATTTTAGACTGCCTCTATTATGATATTCATGCAATTTTGTCATAGACATCAGTATGTCTGCTGGACCATATGCCCCCTCAAACGGGAGCACTTTAGCCTCATGTGTACACCTATTTAGGAAAATGGAGGAGGACTGTAGATATAAACCGACATAGTCCCAGCCCAGGAAAAATACCAAAATGCCCAGTCATTTTGATCCCCCTAAATACTTGTTTGCAGCTGCTGTGCACTGCCCTATATATACAAGATCATCACCACCCAATCAGGCCAAAGAAGACCAGATCCGGAAAACTGTCATCTTATGCGTATGGGCACATTAAAGCTGAACTCCAGGCAACCAGCTAAATAGCCATTGCTTAGATTTACATAGTCCTACCACACAGCACAGGCAGGTGGATGACACAACCTAGAGTTAAAGCGTATGTAACCCCAACAATGAACTCCTCTTATTTGCTCTCTTTTCGTCTGTTATTTACACAATTAAAAGTGTTTTGTTATATAAGTTTGATAAGTGCAACAAATACCTGTTGATTCTGCTAGAAATCCAACAAGATGATAACTTCCTATGTTCTCTTCCTCTGTTGACTGTTATCAGTTAGCATGGTTCACAGTTGCTGTAGACTACAGAAGACCTTCACCCTAAGTTATCCAGAAGAGGTGTTTTGTAGTCCTGCCCTAGAGTTATAACACTGCTTATCCATATATACAGTATGGTGAGTGAGCATTGTCACCCTAGGATAGGAAGTTACTGGCAGGGGCCTCACCTGTCAGTCATTTTGGTGTCACCCCTCTGATGGTCTCTCCCAGTGTGTGTCGCACACCTCTTGTGACTCCACTGGTTATTGGCATGGTCACAGGTGAAAATGAAAGGAAAGACTAATGCAAGCATATTTACATACAACACACCTGATTGGCTTCCAAGCCCTGCCCTTCCTTCTCATAGTCTGAGTACTGCTGTTTAGGGGATGTAAGATGTTGATACCATGTCAAATTCAGTTACATTTGTTTTTATTGATGGGCACACAGCTCCATTCATTTGTGCTTTCTGTGCCTACCTGTAGTTGAGCTTTACCTAGTAATTTCTGCACCCATCATCAAGGGGACTGGGAGAGGACCCTATTGTAAAGTAGACTTTAGGTTTATTAGAAAGTAATTTTTATAAGTTTGCTCTTCCATATACTAGTTATTGTATTCTAGATATCTGTAGATTACCGCTAAACTATACTCTGTATCACGGATTTGACCCGTCTCCCTGCCTCAAAACTGCTGAAATAAGATATCAGGCACACAAGGAGTGAATTGTGTTCAATAGGTCAGTACAACCATAGATTTCCATTATGAGAAGGATCAATAAGGCATAATTATATTGCAGAATTTAGGAAATAGAGCAAATAGGGCTACTGGGTACCAAAATATATAGTTTGGCGTTACCCTATACGAAAGAAAAAAAAAAAAAGATCACAACGTACCTGTCTCTGTAATTGTAAAATGCTCAATCTCATATATACTGTATGAGTGTGTATGTATGTATGTATGTATGTATGTATGTATGTATGTATGTATATATATATATATATATATATATAAGTCTCTGTGTGCTACATGTGGGGGGGTCTGTGTGCTGCATGTCGGGGGTTACTCTGTGCTGCATGTTGGGGGGTGTCTCTGTGGGCTGTATGACGGGGGGCAGACCCGCCCACAACCAGGGTCCACGGCAGACGCCCCCACAAACATGGTCCAGGAAGCCCCCACTGACCACCAGGCTAAGGTAAGGTGACACATTTTTTTAAAATAAAATCCGAGGACATTTAAAAATGGAACAAAAATGGAACATAAAATAAAACTTTTTTTTTTTAATACTACTCACCAGATTCCTGGATCCAACAAGTGCAGCCTCCCGTCTCCCACGCTGTTAGAAGTTGCATACAGCGTGTGCTGGTTACTACTTAAATCGGCACGCGCAGTGTGCAGCTTCTAAATGAAAATGCTACGTATTCTCTTTAAAATTCCATTGCACCATGATATACATGTATGTTGCTTCCTTACCTACCATGAAAAGCATTAAAATATATAAATTAACATACCAGTTTTGCTTGACAAATGACAAGTCAGTTGTCTAATAAACTGCCTAACTGGCTGTAAATGACATGAGTAAATTTGATGTAAATAACAGCCTGTTTGAGATTAAATTGCACTGAGATTAGTGGAAGATGAGGCCTATGTAGCAAAGGTTCTCACTTATCTCTTGGGAGATAAATAAGGCATTTTGTTATGCTATTCCTAGTTTTCTTATTTTCAAGATGGGAAAGGATAGAGAACTATCATTTGTGTGAAAGGGCAATGACACGAATAAAATTTCACAGTTTCTAATAGGAGTTGAGGAATCCAACTGTGTCTTGCAGACATAACATAGTCACATAGGGGTTTATTTACTAAAGGCAAATAGGTTGTTCACTTTGCAAGGAAACTTTCCTTTAGCTAAGTGAATGAGGTGAAGCTCTGCTGGCTGCCATCATCCAATCATGTGCAAGCAAAATTACTGGGTTTTTTTTTGTTTGTTTTTTTGCTTGCATGCAATTGGGTAGTCATTGCAAAGCAAATTTTTGCCACTTTCACTAAGCTAAGGAAAAATTTCCCTGCAAATGGAAAATTCCCTTGGAAAGTGAACTGCCTATTTGCTTTTAGTAAATCAAACCTCTTAGTGTTAGCTTACAAATACGCCAGGTTTTGACACAAAGACCATATACTGTGTATATATATGTATGTAAAAGCAACCTTTGGTTAAATTGTTGTGTTTCAAAAAGTTTCAGAGTTCAAAAAGAACTGCCAACAATTTTGTACGGAGTTTTTAAGTGACCACGAAACATATCTCTGTACAATTGTGAAATGTTTGCTTGGGGCTGCTTGCCTACAAGCCTACATAGTATGCGAATACGGTTCTAGCATCTGCAGCAGAATGTGCATAGAAATTGGTTTGTTATATCATCTGAGTTAGAAATTGTTTGAAAAAGTAATGAGCCTGTTGGAAAAGGAAATCATGAGCCTATTCTGCTAATGTTTCCCTTTATTTGGAAAAAAGGAAGCCATACTTTTAGGCTGGGTTCACACCTAGGTGTATTGAATATGCGCGTTTTTCGCGTGTTTTTTTTACCGCGATTCGCGGTAAAAAAACCGCGCAAAAAACACACGTTTCCAAGGGCTACTTGGCTGTATCCCAATGGAAACGCCCGACCAAAACGCCCCAAAGAAGTACATGTACTTCTTTGGGCGTAGGGCGGTTTCCCGCACGTTCCTACTCGCGGAAAACCGCACAGATGGGAACCATACACATTGAAAATAATGGCATTTCCCTGCTTGAGCGGTTTTCCGCGAGTACGAAAGCGCGGAAAACCGCCTAGGTGGGAACCCAGCCTAAGAATGTCCTTATATGTAAATGTGTAAAAAGGCGTGAACACTTTCATTGTTCAGGTAATGGAATTTGCTTACCGCTCATGATAACATATGTGTTACTGTGCCATATGCCTTATGGCTCCATGACTAGATAATGTATTTTGTGAAAGAAAGTTTTACGTACAGCTGTAACTGTTGTAGCTGTTAAAGTGTATGTAAACCCTAAAGTGATTTTTCAGTGCGCTTGTAATCATATCTTACTGTATACAATGAACTTGAGCAAATTATTTATTTTTAATCTGTTGCAAAGTGATTTTTCAGTGCGCTTGTAATCATATCTTACTGTATACAATGAACTTGAGCAAATGAACTTCCTGTTGCAGGCTGACAACACTTAGCCTTACAATCAGCCACCAGTAGACTTGATAGACAGCCTATATGCCAACTGAAGGAGGGTGCATGGCAGGCTTCTAATTAGGCGGTGCTTTATAGTTGTCAGCCTGGAACAGGAAGTGCCGTTAAAGGCAGGATCTCCCGGTAAGACACTTTGGAACTGATGAAAAAAATTAGATTTAAGAAAACTGTGTGCAGTGAAGCATGAAATTAAAACATACTGAAATATAGATTTAGGGTTTCCATACACTTTAGAATTTATCAGTAATGATTGGATAATGAAAGTGAATTATAGATAAAGCCACAGTGTTTAATTTTAAATAGATTGCCCTTGTCACAGAACTACCACGAACCTGGCAAATATGGCATTTCCATGGTCCATGGAGAGTTTAGAAATACAAATGAACCACAAAGCACACCTTTTTTCTTAATGAGAAATACAAACAGAAATGTCACAAATAAAACTCTGATTTAATGAATCTGTGTTATATAACAAGGGGTAAATCCTCTTGGAATAAGTACATGATTCATCTGGTCAAGTCAAACATGCTAGCCTCTTCCAGGATAGCAGGTCAAATTATCCACCATAGATAATCAAAGTCCTTAGGACCTCTTTCAAGTCTACTTCCATATATGTGGACGATATCATTAATAGCTGTGATTAATTTTAAACAGTGTCATCATTTGAATATTTTGTGCTTAGTTATATGCATTAGAGAACATTCATCCAATCTGGTTATTTACAGAAGAATAAGAAGAATTGGAGAATCATTGCATGTCTGTAGGCTTCCCCACAGCCATGTCCAACACTCTCTGCCCAAGCTTAATTGAGGGAGATTTGAACGGTTGATAGGTCGCTAATGCTTTCCCTCAGATAGGTTGGTACTTGCAATGTTCCTGCCTAGCTCTTTCATAGGTATAAACATATAGGCCCACATGATGTAGACTGGCACATTTAAGCAGAGGGGGGAATGGTTGGGGCCCCAGGGATCAAAGGCAGACTGGGCCAGGTGGCAGATGCGGCCAGCACCCCTGTAGTTTGTTGGGCTGCCCATCCCAGCTGCTGCCACCCACCACAGTGTTTCCTATGTCCCAGCAGCAGGTGCTAGAAAGCTTGTTACAGCACCTGGTGCCAGTGCTTGTTACAGACCTCAGACCAGTGCAATCACAGCACAATAGAGTGGGGAAATCTATAATCACTTCCTGTTGCTAATCATGGTATGAAGCGTCACATGACGGAGTTGCTAGGGAAGTCTATGTGTGCTCTACGGTGCTCTGGCCAGAGATCTGAAGCTGGAGAGCAGGTAAGGAGGAAAGGGAAATGATCTGAGGTCTGAAGGGGTTAAGAGAAAAGCCACCGATGATGCCACCAACAGCAGGTTGTTTTTCCCTCCTACTGACTATGTCTTTGTCTTTGCAAAGGAACCCTCCTGACTCCCTTCACCTTGTCAGCATCACTCACAGCTCCTTCATCCTCTGCAGTTGCATTAAAATCTGAGATATCGGCGAATGTGGGAAACAGTGATGTTGCTCTCTCCCACATATAGCAGAGCTTGAACCTAGCAATTAGCTTTTATACCTGAGCACTGTCACAGGAGGGGAAATCATATGGTTCTCCATACTTATATGCACCAAGAATTGTGTCACTGGCTGTGGAGTAGGAAGCAGTGGCAAGAGGAGTACTGGGTCAAGGGGATCCCTTTACTACACACTTTTTTGCCACTTATTGGCAAGGTGTTAGTGGCTCTTTAAATTAGTGATAGGGTCACTTTAAAGAATAAGGCTGGCCATACACTAGATTTTTGTATGAACATTCAAAATTCCTGGTTTGAAATTTCCTTTGATTTTAACATTCAATTTTGGAGCGAATGGAGTTTCACAAATGAAAACCACTTTAGAATGAATGTTGGTTGAAAACAATCATTGTTTTGACCTCATCAACTATTAGAAAATCGAAGGTACATTTAAAAAATGCATATTTTTTAAGAACACAATTGTACTAGTGTATTGCTATCTTAGGTCCACATTTAAACAAAGTACACTATTCCTTTTTTCCCTCTAGGTTCCCTGAAAGAGAACCACCCTTCTCCTCCACACCTCCATACTTACCTCAAATTCATCACCACGCCCTGCTATGGGCCCCTTGACTTATAGCTATGCTCCTGGTTTGTAGAAGGATTTGACATTAGAAAACCATTCAGCTACCCAGATCTGAATGCACAGCTGCTTGCCAGCTAATGTTTGTAGGCAGATTTAGTCTGGTCTGACTGATTGAAAGCAATGCATATCCAAGATTTTATCTCAGTAGTTGTTGATAAAGAAACCTCCTGATTGCCTGATATACAGATAAGTCACATCAAAAATTACTTTAAAAGACCCAGACTATAGACAGCTTGATTATCACTTGAGATTATCAGGCTGTTTCTGAACAGCATCTTGTGATATTAAGTACCTAAGGCAGGTCGAGGCACTCATTATTACACAGAAAGATTTTTCAACTTGTTCATGACTATGTGGAAGAGTGGAGGATCCAAAGTACCACACATGTGTCAGTGTCAGGCAAGGGTTGTGATAAGTCCCAGAGCTCATACGAGTTGTACGTGGACAGGAAGCTATCTCCCCATACATTGTTCATGGTAAAGATATGTGAATGGCTTTCTTTAGGTCATTTTTCACAATTTCCATAATCAGGTTCTGTTACTTTGCTCTTCACGGGAAGGTATTTCTTTTAAATCTAACCCATTTTTACAAACTTTCTCAGATAACTGTATTTTTTGTTTTATTAATTCTTTAAACAAATTTTCAACATACAGTAAAAGAGATATAAAATGAAGAAGATGTTCTCTCATCTCAAGAATCTCAAGAATTTAAAAGAGTTCACAAACTCTGGGGAATATATGAAATCCAGCCAATAGAACCAAGTCTTCCAGAACTTCTCCTCTCTATGATGTTGGGTAAGTTCCTCCATGATACGAATATCTTCAACCTTACACAACCACAAGTTAAGGGGGGGGGGAGGAGTAACACGTTTCCAGTATAATGGGATACAAGCTCTAGCTGTGTTGACCAGGTGCATTAAGAGAGAGCTTTTATATCTAGTCTTGGAGAGTAGAGATAAATGAGCTGCTGCTGGATCATCAGAGAGTTGTATACCGTTAAGATGATAGATTATTCACAGAACAGGATCCCAGAAGTCACGTGAATTTGGAAATGTCCAAAAAATGTGAAGGAAAGAGCCCATATGGAGACCACATCTCCAGCACAGAGGGGGACATTGTGGATACATCCTGTGAAGGGTGGAGGGGACATAATACTACCTAGTGAGGATTTTATAACCTGATTCTTGGATAGGAAGAAATGCATATAATCACGTTGTTTCGGTGAAAAAATGAGTTGGAGATCATGCTCCCACTTCATCACGAAGAGTGAATGCTACCACGTGTAAACAGCAAGCAACAAGATGTTAGCTTTCGAGAGACCATGATCAAGATGCTGGACAGGCAAACAAAGGTCCTCAAATGGGGTGAGATCTTGCCCAGGAGTGGATTTACCTATCTATTTGCCAAGGAAAGTCTTAAGCTGCATAGCTTGCCACCACTTCAGAGGAGAAGTAATTATATTAGACAGATCTTGTACGGAGGGAACACCGTCCGGGTGCCAAAAATGCACCACTCTAAATCGATTAGATGAGAAGGTGAAATAGATTTATCCTCCACACCCGGAGGGAAAGGAGGATTTCCCAGTACTGGAGTAATCAACACGAGAGCTGGGCTTAGTGATAGCTGGTTTGGACAAGTGCGTAAAACACAGAGAGTTGCACCAATAAACGGGTGGTGGGAAACATCACCTAAGGAGAGTGGCTCAAGCAATGGGACACATGACAAGGGTATAGAAGAAAAGGTCTGTTCAAGATGGGTCCAGCGTTTATCTGGAGTAACTTCACACCAAGTGATGGCTCTAGACATGTGGGGGGCTCTATAATAACAGACGGAAGACACCAACTTATTTATGCGGTTTTCATTTTTTCATTTAACATTGGTTTATTGAGTTTCTTTTTTGAAACTGCTCGAACTGTAGAGAGTGTTAAATTTGTAACTGATGGCACCAAAGTAATTTGTGTTCTTTGACAATCTTTTGTCATATTTAAGTAAACTTTCCACACACGTCAGTTAATTAAATGTAGTGTGCTTTGGTCTCATTGTATTACTTGAAATTTCTTTTTTTTTTTGGAACAAGAGTATATTTGAGATGCATTCGAAAGAAGCAAGCAGAAAGGTCAAAACAGAAATGGCAAGTGGCAGACAAAATGAGGCAAACTAGGAAATGTCAATGTTGGAAATAAGAATAGACCACCAGCTCATCCCTGGGAGCAAGCAGCAGAGATAAACCAAACCTAACCAAAGAGATAGTGGGGAAAGGCCAAAACAAGACCCAGAACCATGGGAACCTTATGGAAAAATGCAGAAAATTACCATGATAAAAAATCTAATTACTATGAAATTACCATGAAGTGCCATGGAAAATTGTCATTTTACCATGGCACTTCTTTCTCTTAAGAAAAATGCAAGTGCTGACCATGGTAAGAAACCAAATTATCATGCAGTTGTATTGTAAATTTGGTAATTTATGAGGAAACGTTTGCTCACGAAAGAAGTGAGAATCAGTTGTCAGGTCCTTTGTTCTTGTGAAAAACAATGTCAGTATACTTAGTTTGGTCTTGTTTTGCTACCATTTTAAAGACTGCAGCCAATATGGGTGTATCATAATGGGTACAGCCCTCCTCCTGTCCCAAAATCTGAAATGTTGGTCACAATAAGCAAGCTTGATTTTTTGTACTTTCAAGTTGTGTGAGTGTGCCTCTGCACAGACCTGAGTGCCTCTCAGCTGCAACTAGGCTATTTACACTCACTGTGTGCCAGTACCTGATGAACTGTATATACATACATAGATATATATATATCTATATATATATTTAGAGATATCATTTTTAGGGAGGCATATGGTTTCTTAGTGTTTGGCAAAAGTGAAAAATACCGCTGCCTGTAGTAGCTGACCAACAGATTATTAGGCCTCATTCACAAAAGGCATGTTGCCCCATAGCGCAAAGGGCTATTTTTCTATGCGCGTGGAGCTGTGGGAAAAAGCATATGGGCAGCTCATGTAACTCTATGGAGATGCAAGGGCTGTGCACTCTCATGAGCTGCTTCCTGCAACTCAGAACTTTGACACCCACACACAGTGTACGGCCTTGGTTGTAGACAGGATTGGTCCAGGTCTGTGCACCAGGTCGGTTGGCGGCTGTCAAAAACTTGGACCTGCAGGAAGCAGGGTGAGAGGGCTCACAGCTCCTGCATCTACATAGTTACATGAGCTGCCAACATGCTTCTTCCCACATCTCCGAGCACATTAAAAACCGGCCTTTCGCGTTGTATGGGGGAACGCCCTGTGTGAATGAGACCTTACAAATATGACAAAATAAGAGACAAGATGACAGCTACAATACTAAAACATATCGAAGAACAAGGCATCATCCAAACCAATGTGTTAGATAGGGATGCACTGATACTGTTTTTTCGGTATCGAGTACCAATATTTTTTTTCGGTACCAAGTACCGGTGCATTTGGGCGGCGGATCATGACCTGCCTGGCTTCCTGATTGCCTGTGAAGCGGGTGTTCTAGTTAAAGAACACCGGCTTCAGATGCTGCCTGGCTTCCTGACCAATCATAAAGCCGGGCGGTGAGTTATGAGGTGCCGTCAGGCTTCCTGGATTGGTCAGGAAGCCAGGCTGCCTAGCAACAAGTGAAGCCAGCTTCCTAGCCAATCAGGAAGCCGGGTGGCACATCATGACCCGCCTTCCTGATTGGCTAGGAAGCCGGCTTCACTTATTTCTAGGCAGTGGGGCTTCCTGACCTATCAGGAAGCCAAGACACGAGTCATGACGTGCTGCCCAGCTTCCTGATTGGTTAGGAAGCCAGGCTGCCTACCAACAAGTAAAGCTGGCTTCCTAGCCAATCAGGAATCCGGGCGGCACGTCATGACCTGCCTCCTGGCTTTCTGATTGGCTAGAAAGCCGGATTCACTTGTTAATAGGCAGCCTGGCTTCCTGACCAACTTAGGAAGCCGGGTCAATACGTGCCACCCGGCTTCCTTATTGGCTAGGAAGCCAGCTCCACTTGTTCCAAGGCAGCCTGGTTTCCTGACCAATCAGGAAGCCGGGAGTCAGGTCATTACGTGCTGCCCGGCTTCCTGATTGGGTAGGAAGCCGGCTTCACGTGTTGCTAAGCAGCCTGGCTTCCTGATTAGAAAGGATGCCCGGTCCATGCTCCCTCAGCACTGCTGATCAATATAAGTACTAGCCCAAATACTCGGTATCTGCATCAATACTAGTATCAGTATTGGTGCATCCCTAGTGTTAGACCACACTCGCAAATTTCACATGAGTTTTAGCTACACACATCAGAACTAAAAAGCCATTACAATTTCTAATCAGATATCATTTGCCTCTTTGTGAATTTTATAGTCTTAGCATTTTTAAATTTTATATTTCATATAATTAGATCAGCTGTCCCCAGGATCATTCAACAAAAGATAAAGTCATTGTGGCAAAGTTACATTTGGGTTGTTGCCAACAGCAAGAAATCAGAATGATACCTTTTATTCTCTCTTCTATGCCAGAACTGTGAAGCATGAAGTTAGACTGCAATAGAGAACAGCTCCACTTTTCTTCCATATAGCCATTATTATAGAGCTTGTATAAGCCTGAGAATAAATAGACCCAGGCCCATTTGGTTATGTTTTCCATTTTTTCCATAAGGGCTTAAAATGTATTTCTACTATTGCAGCCACATTGGGATATCACCTACTTTATATTTGTTACATGTTCTCACATAACATATCTTAAAAAAATAAAAAATGCTGCTTACATTTTTGCATGCTTTATACTTGCTGAAAAATCCTACTTAGCTCCCCCTATGAAACGTTAAGGAGGGGGCTGTGAGAGATTAACCCTGTCTGTACTGTGCTGGCAGATTTCGTTATCAATTGTAAATTAAATTTGAACACTGTCCTAAAATGGGTTAAAGACTTGGAAGCATTGTATGTTAATGAGAGGAAGGTTAGTCTGTCCCTCGAGTTGTCCCTCTAATTTCACTTTCAAACTGCTCAGCATAGCCTGGAATCTGCATAAAGGCCTTCACCAAACAAATATCTAAAAGGTAAGCAATATATTTTAAAAGATTACTTTTAGATATGCTGTGTGAATGGGAACACATAAACATATAGTAGGGTTTTCTCAAATTAGACTGCAAACAGGGAACTGCACTGAGCTCCTGTAGGCTAATCAGCCTCAAACAGCACAGCAAAGTTTATTCTAGATGTACAAAGTCTTCAGTAGGCTTGTGGCTGGTGGCGATAGGAATATAAAAAACAATATTGCTCTAGGCTTAGCAAAGGTTGGTCATACACAAATGAGGTATGTTGTGCTGATATGGCAGGGCTGATATTATACTCCTAGTCTGGTCTTCGGTAGGTATCACCCAAATAAAAATGGTCAAGTTGTCAACTTTGTGATGGGGTGCTGTGTCTAAAGGATAGTCTCAGTGACACAAAGCCAGTAGTGAGGACAGCTGGCAACTATGACAATCTAGATACTCACTACAACCCCCCTTTTTGGCCAAGAAACATTACTACGTAACAGCTTACCTGGGCTGACAGAAGGCTGACTGAATGAGTCAGGACATTGTTTGTCAGACAGGTGTGAGCAGGCCTTGCAAACTTCCCACTGACATAACACCTGTTCATTAACCCTCTTCACTCCTGAAGAATATAATCCACTGAAAGAGGATATTTAACAGGCAGGACAAAAACAATGCAGGCCACAGCAGCCTTTCTATAAAGTGTACATAGTGTGTGTAGGTGGGGAGCATGTTTTCTTGAGTTTTATTGTAAAAACAAAAAAATACAGAAGGTCAAAATTGCAATAAGAAAATTATCATTTTTTTAATTACATTGTATTATTAACTATGGTAAACATATTATTATTTATTAAAATTGTATAATTTTTACAACTTGTATTAGTTTTATTTTCAAAAAGGTCACTTTACAAATAGATATGTCTAAGGTTTGCAATTGTTAATTTTGCAAGAAATAGATAATTAACACCTGAAGGCCTTTTCTGTCATGAAATGCTTGTGAATGTGAATTGTTTAGTTAGTAGTAGTTAGTCACATTCAGTGGGACTTGTTCTGTAATGTTGAAGATGCTTTTTAGCTTGTCCAAGCAACTTCTCAACTGAAAAGGTAGTTTGGAGAAGCTATGCAACATCTTCAACATTACAGAACAAGTCCAGTTGAATGTGATTAATTACTACTAGCAATACCAGGACCTGGGTAAGTGAGAGCCTTCACCGACTCCTGAATATATATTTATTACCTGCAAGCAGATCTGTTATTTTCCCACATTTGCAGGGTGAAAATGCTGTCAAATTTGAGGTGACATTTTACAGCATGTGGACGGAGTAGTCTTAGACATGTAGTATTAAATGCAAAGGACAATTGAAGTCCAACTCCATCTAACACTTAAAGTGTAGTTCCACTTTTGCAGTCAAATTTGAGAAAACACCTTTATATATATATATGTTACGTGTTCCTATTCGCACAGCTTACTAAAAAATAACTTTTTAAAAAATGTCTTACCTTTTAGATGTTTTGATAAATCAGGCAAGATGGCTGATTCTAGGTTTTTCTTAACCCTTTCACAGTGTTCTGTCCTTCTAGAAATTGTTTCCAAGAACCCCCCGCACTCCTTACGGTTTTAAAATCTTGTGATATCAGTAGTGCTCATGGTAATTGCAGGGGTGGCACCGTGCAAGACTCGTGGTTCACCGGGACTCTTAATCTGAGCGACATAGTGCAGTCACTATTTCTCTCTGATGAAGGGTCCCTGCGAGGTCCCAAAACATTAGCTTCTGATCACATGATGTAATATTTTACAAATAAACATATCAACGAGATATTGATATTGGAACTTTTCTTTGTGTGTGCTGGTGAACCACTGTGATTGTCCTTATAGAAAGACTTGTGTATTTTTTTGGGTCTGAACATTAATTAAAGCCACCAAAACAATATATATTTTATGAAAGCAGGACCTGTAAAATAAAAAGACGGTAGTAAAAGAATGCAATTCTTTATGTTGGGGGATAGTTGCGCAGCTGATAATCTAACCTATATGTTTAGTAAAAAATACACTAAAATTAATTTTAGTGCACACAAATACAATATAATCCCTATTTTTTGGTACATTTTCAAAGATAAAGCTGTGTTGAGTAACCAGATACCAAATACATCAAGCCGTAAAATTGTGTGCTTCCAAAACATTTTTAAAAATCAATACCCGAAATTGGCCATAGTAAAAAAAAAACCTTTACAGCTCATGAGATGAGAGTTAACTATAAATGATTGCCCTAGAACTATTACTCTCACTCCAGCATGTGGGGTGCATGGGGTTAGGGGGCTCATCGCCACCCTGTAGAAGTGATCTGGAGGCTGAACAGATCACTTCTACTTTAAGAGCAGAGGCAGCTGAGCAATGTTAAAACAAGGTCATGGCTGCTATGTAGGACAAGTCATTGTCATGGAAAGGGTTAAACCACATGACTAAAAGCTGATAGTTGTGAGCATCCCCACTGTATTATAGTTATATAGTTTGTCCCAACTCCTATAACATTCACTTTTTCTGAATAGCTTGGCCTGCATAAAAATATGGAGAAAAATATAAATAAAGGAATGGAAATAAAAAAGGAATTCATATACTTAATATTATCATTACATGCAGGTACCAGAATACAATATTCTTTTGCTAAAGTGGTCCTTTAAAGGGCAATAACCCTTGAAATAATCTTTATGGAATATTTTTTATACTCAAAATAACATTTTGGATGTTATAATGGGGACAGATTCAGCTGATCTGTGCAAAAAGCCGTTACTGATTTGAAAACGTCATCTCCAGTCAAAAAGATTTGCAAATAATGCACAGTAATGTGTCATGCTTTAGTGAATGGACCCTAAAATCCTTTACAAATTCAAGAAGGGCTAGGATGTAATCCTACCTTATTGTATATGGTACAAGAAAGATTAATCTTTCTTCAAAAAACACCAGCAATCTGGGTTTATTAAAGGACATATCCGCATACTCATTTTGGACCGAGAGTAATATGATTTATGATTAAAACAAAACATAGTATATAGCCCTTTACTCTTTTTCTGATGCCTGCAGAGTTTAAATTACCAATCAGGGGTTTCCTCTGCCAGTTTAAAGCTGGATTCCAAGCTGATACTAAAGAGCACAAATAAATACAGTTGTATGTAGATGTATTTTTTATAAAAAAAATTATTAAAACTGGACTCCAGCTAATGTCCTCCTCCTACCCAAGGCTCCCCCTCTTTCCCCTTAAAGCAACTCAAATGTTTTATACATAGTTTTAATCCAGTCTTTTGGACAATCTAATGACATTACAAGTCTTTACATTCTTCTCTTCTGGTGTTGATGGCGGGCAGTCCTTACTTCTGGACTGAGCAATGTTTATGTTATGATGGGTGAACACCACTCATTACAGGAGTACTTTGAACCCAAGCTGCATAATGATGTCCCCCATGACAGCCTGGACTAACAGGAAGCGGGTTGAATGATGCTGGCCATCAATCCAGGAGACTAACAACATTAAATGTTAAAAAGAATTACTGTGGGAGAAGGATCAGGATTTTTTTTTTGCATTTAAATGCATGTTAAATTAAATTGGTAAAATGTTTAAATACATTAGTGTACCCTGGAGCACAGGTTCACCTTAAATCAGACCAATTCTCAGAAAACTTTACTCTATACAGTGTGACAATTGCAATTGCAAGTCAATTGCAAATGATAGAACACAGTCAGTAGGCATTGTGCAACTCCTCTTTTGCCCCCCATTTCCTAATGACACCATCAATGTAGTCCAGTAATCAGGAGCAAGATTGGGTAGGGTGTGGGTGAGCCTAAACTACTGATAGGTTACCTTAAGGCTACTGCCTTCTTTTCCTAGAATGATTACATATATCACTGTTTGGGAGGTCCAACTTACATCATAATCCCACCTTGGTATATTTAATAAGCTAAATTATACGATGCCTTTTAGTGCATTCCCCCTGAAAGTGATATTTTAGTTATAGGCGGTCTCTGGCTTCTTTTTTGTGTTTGTTACTGTAACAGTGAGATCTCACTGTCATAATTCCCAACTCTATTCCTGTCCCCCTGGGAGTTTTTGGTTGTTCTTGTCCATATTTACATTTCCTACCATCTCTTGTATTTTTCATAATATAAAATAAATGTAATAATCCAACATGGAGAGTGGGAACCCCTCACTATGGCCTCAGCAGGTGTACAGAACCAGAATACCCCAGCGGTATAAGGAGCTGGCTGATGGTTTACACCTCCAAAATCTACCAAAAACTGATCCTTTAACTACTTCATTCTAAAGACACATATAAAAAGCCAAGATAATATAAACAGCTGGTAAGAGTGATTTTATGTTACATTGTAAACAGGAATTTTATTGTGAAATACTTCAATGATCAATATTTCCAGGGACAAGCCTCCAAAGAAGCCTCGGGCTGTTTCTAGAGACAGCTGGCAGCTACAAGTAGAAACTAAAATATTTCTCTAATTGGCACTTCCAAGTTTTTATGCTTCTGAGAGCTTTTTATAGCACGATTCCAGCAAACACTTCTTTTCTCAGCTTTGAATAGTGTAGGTAAAGGTTAGCAACTCTGTAAGGTCTTTATCATTGACTGTGATCCTTTTGAGATTTGCCTTTATCTTTCCTGTGTGGTCACCAGGACAGGAAGTGGGGGTTTTCTTGAGAAATCAGCTTTTTTTTCTACTATGGGTTTAAGGCGAATTCTAGGGGTTTGAAATTTGCGGCCCTGACTAATGTATGTGCAGATTCGCCCGGGGGGAATTAAGTAACCAGGGCCTTTGAACTATGGCCAGCAGACTTATATGGACCAATAAGGGGGCTTTTGATTAAGCCAACCGCTTCACTACAAAGGAAGGGGGGTACAGGGCAGCCCTAGTGTCACTGTACTGGAAACTGCTGTATAGAAAGGATAGAGAAAGTTGATATACTGAATAGGGAAAGATTAGGGTTTATGAAACTGTAATTTAATTCTAATTGCTAGATCTTTTAGGCAAACAACCCATTTGCTTCTTATTTTTGTTTTTATTATCTGGGGCTTCTTTGTATTTCATTATATTTTGTGGTAGATTTGAGGTTATGTCCCTTCTATTTTTCTTTTTTTGTTGCTCAAGGCTTCTTTTAAAAAAAACAATTAAAAGGGACATTTGTTTCAGGGGGCATTTTTTCCAGGTTTACATTTATTTTTGGGGGTATATTGGTGTTTATGTTGATATGACCTTTTATTAGGTTATACCGTTTTGTTGCAGAAAGGCTTCTGTTTAAATTGGTTTTTGCTTCAGGGTGGTATTTTGGGGTTTGGAGTGCTCAGAGTGCAGTATCTGCTTGTTACTGACCATCTGTTCTGTGAGCTGCTTTTTGTTTTCAGCATGCCACTGCACCATTTGAAAGAAAAAAACAAGTATGAGAACAGTGTGCAGCTAAACCACCTCACATTATATCACTCACATTTACTGCACCCTTTATCCCCATAGATAAAATAAAAATAAGCATACACTGGTTAGACATATTATCCAGGGATCTCAAGTCTCCCTGATGTTCAGGGAGTCTCCCTCTTTTGGACAGCAGCTCCCTGATGTCTGCGAGAAGTTTTGCAGGTTGGGATGTCTGTATTATCCCTGCCTAAAACTGCCTTGCTGCCAGCTAATTGTACACTGCAATATTATCTGCAGTGAATTAATGCTTAATGAGAGTTTGATAGAAATTGGCCAGTGGCAGGAGAGTTTTGCATCAATGAGAACGGGACAGCATCAGTGCCTCACTACTGTCCAGTCTCTATTTGCCAGTCTAAGCGGGTCTATTACTGTTTGATGAAAAAGCATGTCCTTGCTGAAACTACATGTAAAATAAATGTTCTTTTTTTTTTAAAGGAAATTAATCAGATTGGGGTTCTGCTGCTGTATGTAAGCCAAACTAATTGCCAAGGAAAAAAAATCAATACCACAGCCAAATATAGTTTGTCCGTGAAAAATCATGCAGTGGCATAACACCATGTACAGTTTGAAGGCATCCCCCAAGTATGTTATTTGTCATTTTGTAAAGCATTTGTGGATTTTCAATAACAATACACAAATCCTTTACACTACGTATACACTGTCACTACAATACACTGCTCTAGAAGCCACATGGAAAGACTTTCTCCCTTCTGTATGTCTTTAATTTTTATTGAATTTTTTTGCATTGTTACATGTCCCCAGTGGCATTGTCCAACTTCACATGTCTTTTGTTTATGGTAGTTTTCCTATTGGCACCTAAAATGGCTAGAATATAATAACAGGATTTGCCCCCAATAGACTTCAGTGGGATTTGTTGGTAAGTACAGGCTTTCTGAATTTCACACAGGATTCGCCCATGCCTCTAAATGGTTATGGTTTGATGTCATTTGAAAAAGCGTGGATGCTTTATCAACTTTGCATTTTGTGTTTTGTCTTGTTTGGCAACATTTGGTGTTGTCTTTATGCCTGCTGATTCGTGGGAAATCAAGCGCATAAGGCCTTGTTCACACCAAGCGCGGAGCAGGTGCAGAGCAGTTGCAGACCGGATCAAAACTGCATCCAATGTATTCCAATGGTATTTTTTGCTCCAGTTCACATCGCAGCGTGCAGTTCCAGAGCAGGTCCAGAGCAGGTGAAAAAACTGCAGCAGGCCCTATTTTACCTGCTCTGGATCTGCAAACGCATCAAAAACGCATGCAAATGCCTGGAGCGCACTGAAAGCCCATTTTAAACGTAATTTTTGTAAAAAAAATATTTTTACCAGAAACGCGTCAAAAACGCATCTAAAAGACTAGCGTTCGTGTGCAGAAACCTGAGCAGATCTGCTCTGCATTTGGTGTGAACAAGGCCTTACAGTTTTATATATTGTGTTTAATAAGGCAACTCCTACACATAAGATGGACTTGCACTAACCTGGCACTAGGCTCCAGCTCTTCCGAATTTGAAAGATGCTCACTGCCAAGTGCTCACTGAACTGCACATGTGTAGCAAGCAGTGTTTAAAAACATTTGCTTGCTAGCATACACAGCATTAGATGAAGCACGTTCTACCAAAAAAGGACATGCTAGCATATTTTTCCAAATCAGTTCTTCTTTAAGTTGGGCACAACATCTCGCATGCACAGTATGTTGACCCTTATTGTACTAAATTTGCATTGTGCTCTCTCAATTTATAACCTTGCAAACAATGTCTAAACAAGTAAAGGAGAAGGGCTCTGTAGAAACCCGTTCCAGCTTATTAGCAAAGCAACATTACTGGCAGAGAAAGGCTTCCAAACTTGTTTTTCTGACAGCAGGGAGTCAGCAGGTTCAAGGGATGCCCACAGATATGAGATTTTCATCCAACTTTCATCTTTTGGCCATGGGTATTCTTAGTCAATGACCTCTACATCTAAACCCAAGAACAAAACATGTTATAATATTGCAGATTCACAGTTAGATGTGATAGCTACATATTTTTTTTTCAGACTTTACTCCCTTTATTTTAAACCTCCATCAACACAGTTCCTGTCCTAGGGTGGCAACAATCACTCACTGTTCTGTATCTAGGGAGGAGCAGCATTGTTACCTTAGGAGAAGAAGTGTGTTAGGACTAAGGACACCTACTCCTTTCCTCATCTCCATTAATATAGGGGAGATGTTCTGTATTTCACAAAGGTGAACTGGATAGGGCACATAATATTGTTTGAGACTGTAGTGGAGGATTGTTAGCACACTACAAAAAGTTGGGAGCACAGTGGATTTCTAACAGAGTCAACAGGCATTTTGTTGAACTTATTTAGCACACAGAAAAAAAACATTTCAAGGTATATTTAGCAGACTAAAAAGGAGCAAGTTCAGAGTTTACATATACTTTAATACCTATCTCTGGATACTCTGGTAGAAGTAACCCTGCACTTACTCATACTGGGTACTAGATCCATGGTAGCAAATCTGGGTCCATTTAGATTAGATTTGGTTTAAATGCAGGTTGTGAGACCTAATCAGGTTCACAATAGATTCTCTTTCAGGGTCAGTTCACACTATGGGGTTGCAGTAAAGTACTTTGCCGCACACATTACTACAATGCGCAGCAACACACGCTAAATGTGTTGGTGCGATGTGGTGCCATTCATTCTGAATGACTCCTTCTGGCAGACATGTAGTGCATTGTGCTGCGCTGCACATCCGCCGGAATGTGTCCTGTGGAGCCATTCAGAATGAGTGCCACCACATCCTACCAATGCATTTAAGATGTGTTGTCGCATGTTGCAGTGAAGCATGGGGTAACGCAACGCCATATTGTGAAGGGCCCTTAATGTGATGAGGTTATTTTATTCAGCAGGGCAGAGAGAAGTGTAGCAGCAGTAGTATTCTAGCATTAAAGGAGTGGTATTAGATGAGATATATATACACTGAGTGGCTAGATTATTATGACCACCCCATCAGAAGTTAAGTTGAGGCCTGAGCCCTGAGTTTGTCAGATTTCCCCTTTCAAGTCAATAAGATATTCGGATTCACATTTGGCACAGACAAAGCAGGCTGTCAGCAAACCTATCTGACTGAGGGCCTTACAAATCAGCAAGTTGAGAAATTGAAGCTACTAAGGTGAGTAATAGTGTTTCACCTAATGCCACTCATGCGTTGTTACCAGGGATTATTGCAAGATCATTTTCATTGCATCAAGTAAAAATAAATCAGATATTTCAGTTTACTTATTCATATCAGTGAAATATAGCTCCTAATTGGTTGCTATGAGTTACGGAATTTTTTAAACTGCTGTTGCCATATTGAGTAAAGAGGACAAAAGATACTTTAGGACAATCAGGCATGCAGGCACCATTTAGTTGCATGATCACATCAGGAAACAGTTTGTGTTTAGACCTATGGTACCCGGTGGCCAAGGTGCACTACCGACACCTCTAGCACTGGCATACCAGGGGAAAGCAGCGACTGGACAATTCTCTCCAGCCTGTCCAACTGCAACTCCCCTAATGGGTCAGCGGCATCTACGGGTGCCCCTTAAACATCATGTCTTTTTCCAATCTGGCCAAAAACAGGGGAAGCATAGTCTGCCTTCTAATGTCTATAGGTGCCGAGCTGAACCCAATCTTCAAATTAGTTTTAATAATGAGGAGAGATACCTTTTGCACTTTTGTTAGAAATTAAGCAAAACCAAAAAACTTTAAGCAGTCACCAAACCTTTTTCGAACTCAATATGCATGATGTGACTTACACAATGAATGCACTGATTGCAGTCACGGGGGCTTCTGCCGCATACAGTGGATGAGGCCTGCACGATGGTGATATGTGAGGCATGAGAATGGGAAATAAAAGCTGCTATAATTTGCAGCAGATTTTTAAAACGGAACACAATTTGTAGCATATTTGAGCATCAAAAAAAAAAAATTATTATTAAATATAGTAGCAGACAGAGGAAACCCCTACTAATACAGAGAACATATTCAATACAGGTATTGTACTTAAAACCAGGATTTTCAAAGTCTATATTTAGCACCCATATACATGAATTCATAGGGAAAGCTTGTGTCTACACTGCATCCAATTGTCTGCTGTGGTAGCTTTGGGATGTGTAGTATCCTTGTACATATTTTCTTTATTATAGTAAGGAACAAAATTAAAATGTTTAAAAATATATTTCTTTGTTTAGTATGTTGCATATTATTATTTTGTATTCCCCTTTGAGCCAGCAGGCGGAGCTTTTGGCTCCTTTTCACAAGTGTTTTTTTTCACTTTACAGCTTGTTGAAAAAGCCTGTTTACAGAGCTCAACAGATGAAGCTGAGATTTATATACACAAGTGAGTCAGAGCAGTGTCTTATCCACTTCATCTGAAGCTTCAATCAGAGACAGCCTGCCTCATTGCCTCAAAGCAGATACCTACTGCTGTACTCCTTCTCCAGAAAGCCCACAGGAATATTATGTCATTTATTAAAGCATACATAAGCCAAAGAATAAAAAAGTATACTTTGCAACTTACTAGTCCTTAGATGTAATGGCTGCATTTGTTTTTATATTTTGGGCTCTGAACATTTACAGCAAATGCAGAAAATACCCGTTGATCAGAAATGCAGTGAAATGCAGAAAAGAAATCCCAAACAATGTTATCTTCCATCCAAGCTATCTTCTGTATTATTTACATATTATTATTATTATACAGTTTGCGCAGCACGTTACAATATAAGGAGGACATTACAGTTACAATACAAGTCAAGACAAGGGTGCCTTGCCTGAGGGAGTTTACAATCTAAAGGGAGGGGCGAGTTATATACAAGAGGTGGAATCTGTGCGTGGATAAATTGTTTGAGAATGTGATAATTCAGTGGTTAGTTTGAGGTGGGATAGGCTTCCCGGGAAGAGATGAGTATTTAGGGATCGCCTAAAGGCAGTCAGAGTAGGGGACAGATGGACGGGTTGGGGTAAGGAGTTCCAAAGGATGGGAGAGACTCTAGAGAAGTCATGGAGGCGATCATGGGAGGAGTTGACAAAGGAACTAGAGAGCAGGAGGTCTTGGGAAGAGCAGGGGATGGTGAGGGTGATACTTTGAGACAAGGTTGGAGATGTAGCCGGGGCCAGAGTTGTGGATGGCTTTGTAAGTGGTTGTTAAAATTTAGAATTTTATTTTTTTGGGTGATTGGAAGCCAGTGCAGGGATCGGCAGAGGGGGGTTGCAGACACTGAGCGGTTGGTTAGGTGGATGAGTCTAGCAGCTGGATTCATGATAGACTGAAGGAGGGATAGCCTTTGTAGTGGTAGGCCAATGAGGAGGGAGTTACAATGGTCGAGACGAGAGATAACAAGTGAGTGGGTGAGTAGTTTTTAGGTTTCATTGGTGAGGAAGGGGCGTATTTTGGAGACATTATGAAGGTGAAGGCGGCAGGATTTGGATAGTGATTGGAGTGATTCTGTAAACTACTAATTCTCGTCACCCCCATTCGTGTATTATTCACAGGATTACTACATAAAAAAAACTAAGAGAAAAAAAAAACTAATGCAGCCACCACGTCTAAAAACTGGCAAGCTGCAATGTATTGCATTGCATTGTTGTTTTTGGGGTTTTATATACTTTAAAATAACACATTTACATGCAGCAAAAAGAAAAAAAAAGTCTCGAGCAGTTTCCTGACCTCCTCGCATTGAGCACCGTACTCTGTGCGACTATCACAAAATATGCTCAAACCGGTGTAATAAGGTCTGCTCGACACACGCTGACTGCACCTGAAATCTGAGATATTTGCTTTAATATTAATACTTGCAAATTCTGTCAAGAAACAGTGAATAAAAAGTTTTTAGGAACTTGCTTACAAACCCAGTGGATTGTGTGTGTGCTAGCATGGCAATTTGGAAATATAAAGGACAAACATTTCTCTCTGCCTGACAAGTGGATCTGTTGGGGGATGGGGAATGAGGCTTAGAAATTTCGGAGGGGTGAGGGGTGAGGACGCAGATAAAAGAATGTTTAAAGTAAAAGACTTTTTAAAAAAACAAAAAAACTAGTGTGAAATGCAGGAAGGGAGGGGACTGGGATAGTGAGAGAAAACTCACAATGCTGGAGTCTCTACTATATACATGTTTAAACAAAGAAACAATGTGAAGCTGACATTATTGTTATTTACGTAAACTGGAGCTAAAGTATAACTGTTAACATAGCAAGCAAAAAGGATACATTATAAGTATGGACACGTATTGCATTATTTACTCCAGATTACATTGCACCACTTAAATAAATACACCCCCGCTTTTTCCGTATGCCTCTGGAATATATATAAATTTGTAACTTGCTGGTATTACATTCTACACCCTGTGCCATCAGTTATTGTACTTTTGTTTTTTTATTTGAAAATGCAATAAAAATATTAAACATTAAAAAATAAATACACCCATATGAAATTTTTAAACTGATTAGAATCTGGAAAAACTAATGAAAGTTTAAAGGTGGCTACAGACACAGCAAAATGTTTGCCTGACTCAGGTGTTCCCTAATGTCTAATGGGCGAGTCTACTTGGAGGAATAACTGATCACCCAGGATGAATTTTCCCATCTAACCAGTATTGTTTTCCCCCACAAGCTTGGTTGTGATACAATTGTCTAGCACCCAAATCATGCAGACACCTTCCCTTCATCACCACGTGATAGCCTTTGGCCAATTGCAAGTTGCATGCTCCTTCATACCCGGAAGTACTGGTATCCCTTCTGGTACTGGTATCTGGCATCCCCCATTATAATGAAGGTTGTCCTCTAGTGGGAAGTGTTGAAAGGGCTGGAGGCATGGAGGTAACAAGCCCAGCTGAAGCTAGCTGGCTTGTAAGCCTCCACGAGATCTTCCAGCCTCCTAAAGGTGGCCATACACTTTACAAGACCTTGGTTGATGGTTGTAAAGTAATTTAAAAAACGTCCATCTTGGACAGGCAGATCGTACTCTCGATCATCGCAAGCCCGCCCCCCCGAGGGGTGGGCTTCCGATGATCGCAATGCTGAACAGGCAGTGTGCGCGTGCGCACACCGGCTTGTTCGGCATTTGTCACCCGAGCACCGTTCAAACCAGCCGAAAATTGTACGATTTTCGGCTGGTTTTCTAGCGTGCTCCCTAGAGAAAAGACGTGTGACCTACAGTAAAAACGGTCGCACATCTTCCATACACTTTACAATTATCGTACGATCGCGGGATTTCCCGCGATTATCGTGCGATAATCGCACAGTGTATGGGCACCTTAAGAAAGGAGCTCCACCCTGTATACCAGTCTGTATGTCTGGTGGACTGGGGAGCATCTCACCTGTGTGGTAAAAAGCAGCCATTGGGGCAGGGGGATAAGAAACAGCCTGCGTGGCAAGTGGTTGGGATACAGCCTGTGTGGGAAAGGCTTTTGATAAAGAGACAACCTGAAGTCGGTGAGGCTATGAAAGTGTTATTTTGCTGAGGGAAAAAGCTGCATTATATGTTTGAAAACCCCTGCGAGGGAAAATCTGCATGGACTGTTGAGTTTGAGTCAATAAAAGTGGGCAAAGAAGCCCTTAAAAATAAGTCGTAAGCGAGTGGAAGTGTCCTTAATGCGCTACCATTTGAAGGTAATTCTCACTATATATAAATATATATACACTGAGTGGCCAGATTATTATGACCACCTGACGTTTGTAGGCAAATTAGCTATAATTAGCTATAATTTGGCGCTGAAGTTGCTAGAGGGCCAGACCATTATACATAGGGAAGCAGGTTGTTTACCACGACAGTAGAAGTGATTTGTTTCTGAAGATATGGGTAAACAACGCGATTTAACAGCCTATGAACGTGGGATGATTGTTGGCGCTCGGAGCCATGGAGCGAGTATCAGCAAAACAGCAGAATTCGTTAAATGTTCAAGAGCAGCTGTTGTTAAAGTGTTTAAAGACTGGACTGTCAGCCTAAAATCTGGGTCTGAACGTGCGAATTGTGGCCGTCAGCGACTAGTCAATGTTAGGGCAGAACGGAGAGTGGCAAGACTGGTACTAGACAACAGAAGGGCAACAGTGCATCAAATTAGTGGTGTCAGATTCCTCGCATCACCTTTCAACATCTCGTGGAGTCACGAGGCGGCCCAACGAAGTCATCTCGTGGAGTCATCTCGTGGCCCAACGAAGTACTGATGGGGTGGTCATAATAATCTGGCCACTTAGTGTATATACAGCTAGAAGGAGCCACTCTTCTCCTTTCACATGTTTCCCAGGCACCACTCAATTCCTCCAAAATGCCGTATAAACCGCAATAACTAACACTCTGTTCACACCTAGGCGTATCGAATATCCGCGTTTGACGCGTGTTTTTACTGCGAGTCGCGGTTAAAAAACGCGCGACAAACTCGCGTTTCCGAGGGCTACTTGGCTGTATCCCAATGGAAACGCGCAACAAAAACGCCGCAAAGAAGCTCATGTCCCTTTTCAGGCGTAGGCCGTTTTGTAGCGCGTTCAGACGGGCTGAAATACGGCAAGGTGTGAACCATACCCATAGAAAACAATGGGATTTTCATGTTTGAGCGTTTTGTAGAGCGTTCGTAGAGCGTTGAACGCGCTACAAAACGTACAGGTGTGAACCAGGCCTTAAGCTCCAATATTAACAGAACTGAATAAGTCAGTACAATGTCATCCCCCTTACTCCCTCACCCTTTAAACAACTCCCTATCAAGTTTTTTCAGAGTCTACAAGGGGACAGAGTTTTCTGTACTCTCTCTTTAAGTAACACATAGAGCTCAGTGAATTCTGTACCACGAGTGCACCCCGCAATAAATACTTATTTTTAAAACAAATATTTTGTCTTGATAATATATATAAATTATATGCATTTATGTTTAAAAACATAAACTTTAAATAAGCTAAAATAATATTGTCCCAAAACCCTTATAGTTTCACTTTAAAGAGAAACTGATAGTTTGCCTATGCAAGGCATAGTGATAGTGTCTCTGCATTGGGATACCCCTGACCCTCCTTAACTCATTGCTTAATGATTAATGATTGATGTCAATGATGTCATCCCCCCCCCCCCCCCAT
>NW_017306814.1:620680-722663 GCF_000935625.1 Nanorana parkeri
GTTATTGAACCTTAGCACTGTCATGATCACATGCTGGTAAGATGAAAATAATGGGGCTAGGAGGCCTTGGCACAAACAAGGTGACAGGATCTCTTTATTCATTCTTTGTCCATATGTCCATATGGACAAGGCTAAGTAAAGTGAATCAGTCAAGTCAGTTTGGACCATTTAAGCTCATTGCACCATACGGCACATAGTAATGTGTATTACTTTAGTATACATTGTCATGTGTCTTCTCTTGCACTGCTTTGTGTTTTAGAAGGATCCTCTTTCCAATTTATTGCATTGGACTACACAGGGAAATCCATCTAAATTGCAGAGTGTAGAGGTGTAGAGTTTTTTGACACTCAAAATGGGGCGCATTGGTAAAGGCCAATTAGAATAATGCCTTCTGCCTGTGTTGTAAAACACAGCAAAATGGATAGCATCACAAGCCATTAAAGTGTATCTAAAACCAGATACATAAATATTATATATTCTAGCTTACGAGCCCCTAGATGAGGTGGCTGCATTTGTTTTCATCTGGACCTGCGAATAACACATGTCCTGTTCCTGGGAGGCTATACTCCCTCCTTTACTGTATCTATGGAGGGCTCCAATGTTGGCACCAATGCTTGAATACTAATATGTCTGCCTTTTTAATTTCTATTACATGGTGGCTGATGGGATTAGTCAGAAGCACAAGAAATTAAACATTTTTTGTCTTCAAGTCATCTCAAAGGAAGTGACAAGAACACTGAATTTTTGGTAAAGTCAGCAGGTATTTTCTGCACTTGCTAAAAAATTTTTTTAGCCCGAAAAATAAAAAAATAAGGCAACCACTACATATATTGATAGGTAAAATGCCTTTTCTGTGAAGGAGGACAAGACCAAAAAGAGTTTGATGGAATAGAGCCAAGGAGATAAGTCATATCAACACACTAAACTCATCTCACTTGTTCAAGACAGAATGTATGACTTTTATATGTAAAGAAGTCAGGGCACTATTTAGCATTCATCTATCTAGAGGATTAGCAGCTAAGCTTAGTAACCAACAGATATTGGAGAGATTGTGACCTTATGTGACTCCTCAACATAGTCTGTTGTCTTCACAGAGGACATAGGATAAGAAGTCCTTATATAACTCCTCAACATATTCTGAAGTTTCAGCACACTTGTCAAATATCCAGTGTGGTCCGCTTTAGCATTCTCTGTGTCTGTTAAAGATGAAGTCATCTGAGTCCAAGTCAGAGGCAGTGCAATAAGTATGTTTATCATCAGCTTGTCTCATGCCATTTTTGCTCAAGTCCAAGCCCTATGGAGGAGAACTAGAGTAAAAAGAGTTTGCTGCAGAAAATGTATGGAATAGGGCCAAGAACATACTGTAAGTCATATAAACACACCAAACTTATCACACCTGGTAAAAACAAGATATATGACTTTCATATTTACATGTACACAAATAAAGGTGCCTATACAATATCCACTTATCTAGAAGATTAACAGCTCAGCTTTGTAGCCAACAGATATTAGAGAGATTGGAACCTGGAGAGCCAGGATTATAGAAGTCCTTATGTGACTCTTCAGCATAGTCTGTTGGCCTCAACAGAGTCAACCCAGGATCAGAAGTCCTTATATAACTCATCGACATATTCTGAAGGCTCAGCACACTTGTTAAATATCCAGTGTGGTCCAATTTAGCATTCTCTGTGTCAAAGATGAAGTCACCTGAGTGCAAGTCAGAGGCAATGCAATAAGCATGTTTATCATCAGCTTGTCTAATGCCATTGTTGCTCAAGTCCAAGCCCTGTGGACCAAAAAAAGTTTGCTGCAAAAAATGTATGGAACAGGGCCAAGGACCTAAGTCATATCAACACACCAAACTCATCTCACCTGGTAAAAACAAGATATATGACTTCAATTCAATTCAACTCAAATTTAAATAGCCTTTTCAAATGTATGGCTTTCATATTTACATGTACACGAATAAAGGTGCCTATACAATATCCACTTATCTAGAAGATTAACAGCTCAGCTTTGTAGCCAACAGATATTAGAGAGATTGGACCCTGGAGGGCCACGATTATAGAAGTCCTTATGTGACTCTTCAACATAGTCTGTTGTCCTCAACACAGTCAACACAGGATCAGAAGTCCTTAATTAACTCATCGACATATTCTGAAGGTTCAGCACACCATTGTGGTCAGATTTAGCATTCTCTGTCTATCTGTTAAAGATCAAACCATGCGAATCCAAATCAGGTAATATGTGGGTGTATTGTCCTTGGCACGTGCCATTCTTGATCACTTCCAAGCATGATTTTATAAACTCTGTGGCAGTAAAGGGTTTATGACTTGCAAATATATACTGTATATTATGGTATAAACTAACCAGCCAAGTACATTAAAGGGCAGATTTCACAAGATAAATGGTGGCCTTTCTGTTTCCTTTTTATAAGATATTGGTGCAAATTTTCAAGACAGACAAAGTTAAATCCAACTGTGACCTGTTGGTTAATTGAATCATAAAGCTGTATAAAATTATCTAACTTTTTGTGGTCAAATTAATACATCATCATATATGTGTCAAGTAATTAATTGCCTAGCTCCATTTTTGCTCTGAAGAAAAACCTCAGAGATCTAGTTGATATCACTTAGTTTCTTTTGTGAGAGCATTGCTTTCACTGTGAGTTCTAAACAGGGACATCAATTATAGAAATTACTAGCAGAGAGCCTCCCAATCCTTGAATAGGATGACATTTTAATTCCCTTAATTATACTAAACATAAAAATATATTCACTGTGTATTAAAGCTGAACTCTAAGCAACCAACTAAACATGAAATACATATACATGGACTGTTTTACCTGCCAAATGATTTGTTCAGCCATTCTTGTGATCCAGGCACCCCTGCCAGACAACACAACACAACTCTCTGCAGACTACACTGCATTTAAAATGATGCATAGATTGGGAAAGGTGTGAACTTTTCTCAGGGTCTTGGATCTGCTTTAGGGAGATTTTAGCCCCTGACCCCGTGTATGTGCACATACTAACGCAAACATGCGTAGAGTGCGCCTATGTAGGAAAATTACAATTGCGCCACACATGCTAGGCATCACAGTGCACACCAGAGTGAAAGCAATATTTCTATTGCCGTTATGCGTGGTTAACTTCAAACGGCTTTAGCAGTGGCCAGCACCCGATGATTGCACAGGTGTGCACAACCCTTAAGGAAATTATGCTGGCTAGGGGAATTAGCTCCTGCTAGGAAAGAGGAACAGACCGGTTTCAGGTGTCAGGTGAACGCCCCCAGAAGTCAGAGAGGAGTCAGGCGAGCTCCTACTGGGATAGGAACGGACGGTGTTCAGGAGTCAGGAGGATTTCCCCAGAAATGGAGTCAGGTGGTGAGTGTGCTGGAGGCACACTTAAGCTGGCCATACACCTTACAATTATCTGCAGATTTTCTGTGGTCAGATGGAAAAGGTGCAACAGATTCCTCCATCTACACTTAACTGTGTGGATGGAGTAATCTCCACCTGGGCCAATCTGTTGCACTTTTTCCATCTGACCACAGAAAATCTGCAGATAATGGTAAGATGTATGGGCACCTTAAGATAGCCATGGAGGCTGGGAGAGAACTGGTGAGGCTAGGAGAGCGAGGGGTATGAGGGGCCACCAGTACAAGTGTGGGACAGCACTTCAAAGAAGTGCTACTGTTTAAAGTGGAAGCCAGGAGGCTATTCTTGTACAAAACGGCTCTGGCAGGAAAAGGGTTAAATCCTGGGACAGTCCCTCAGAATGAGAACATTTGGAGCTATTGTTTTAGCCACTTTCTACTTTATCCAAAATTTAAGAAAAAAGGAACTTTGGGATTTAGATATACTTTAGTTTTTTATTGAATAAATAATTATATAACTTTCTGGATATAATTGCCTGTGTCATTGCGTTTCTTTACTGTGTATGGTGAGATCTGTCCGGTATGTGGGTTTCTAGTGCATCTGTGTTTGTGGTTTCCTGTCTGTGTTTAGATCTTAATAATTACCTCCCCATTCTCTAAGAGGCACCATGATCAATGTGTGTTGATAAGCTGTCCATGTCCAGAAACAGGTCTTGTGCTTGATGTAGATCTTCCTTTCTAAATATATGCTGTTCACCAAAACTCTCTTCAGCTTTCCTGATTGGCTGTATGTGCAGAGAATCAATTGTTTCTTTTTGTAGGGAACAGAAAATGATCTTTTCATGGTTGAAAATCACAGTGGCTGATTCTACAACAATTCATGGCTCCAAGTCACTCATTTCGTAACCCCTGCGTAATTATTGCAAGGCATGCCTTGGTGATGAATGGTAAACCATATTTCAGCATGTTTGCAGCTGGCACCTTATCAGATGTACACACATATGGCCATATTTGGAATTGTTTTTATTATTTGCCATTTACGGTGTTTGTCAAAACTGTATTTTAAATTTTGAAAGCAAAACTGAATCATCCCAAACAGTTATCACCTTTTGTATCACTTGCCCCTCCTACAAGATTGTAAGCTCTAACAAGCAGGGCCCTCCTACCTCCTGTTATGAAATTGTATTGTTAACTGAATTGTTTCCCTTAGGTCTCGTTCACACCTAGGCGTATTGCATATGCGCGTCTGTCGCGGTAAAAAAGTTGCGCGACCGTCGCGCGTTTCCGAAGGCTACTTGGCTGTATCCCAATGGAAACGCGCAACCGCGCGTGGGCCGTTTTGTAGCGCGTTAGGGATGGGCGGAAATACGCCAAGGTGGGAACGAGACCATTGAATACAATGGGATTTATATTTTTGAGCGTTTTGTAGAGCGTTCGTCGAGCGTAGAACGCGCTACAAAACGTTCAGGTGTGAACGAGGGCTTAGTTTGGTAAAGCGCTGTGCAAACTGTTGTTGCTTTTATAAATCATGAATAATAATAATAATATAGAAGAGTTTGAACTTCTGTTTTTATTGCTGCCTGTGTCCCATCTGGGGTGATTCACACTATTACTCCTGGTGACAATTGAATCCAGTACAGAAAATTAAAGGAAATGCAGAATGTTTGAGTTGTCAAAGGACCGAAAGTGAGGGGACATCTTCCAATAGCACCTATTCTGGGGACAAATATCTAATAGAAGGGGTCCCCTTACACTATGCAAATTTCGGCCGGTTGTTGATGAAACTGCCGAATTCTCCACAGTAGGTGCCACTGTCCGCCCCCTGCTGACTGAATGCAATATTTTCAGCTGAACGCAGCTTGCTGCCAATCGGCCACAAGCTCCATTCAGGTATTCTGACATCAGCTCGTGGCTGCTGTGAGAATACAATGAAAACAGCAGGGGAATAGCAGGAATCTGTTATATTTTCTTTATTCACGCTGATGGAGTAAGGCCAGCTTATGGGTGATATCGTCTTACTTCCCGCTGAGTCTCTGGGGCAAGAAGTGCAAGCAAATCTCCCTGACTGGGCACAGTCAATAAAAAAAATCTGACCCTATCCAGCCAGACTGAAAAAGTGTGTATCCAACCCAAACTTGTTTTTATAGTATTGGAGAAAGTGAAGAAAGTTTAGAACCCCTTTAATTCCTTACTGCTTTTTGTGGGCCCATTGGTGAGATTTCCCCTCAGTTCTTTTGCCGAGAGTTTTTTTACATTCTCACAGCTCGGCTTTCTAGTGGAAGTGATGACTTCCACATGTATTTATCAGCCCCCTTGTGATAGCAATAAAGTTAAGTAAAAAAAAAAGTTTAAAAGTCATAGATAAATAAAAAGGAACCCAATTTTTTTTAAAAACTTTTCATCCCCACATACAAATGCAAACGCGTGCGTCAGGTGCGCTGTGTACGAAAACAACAATTGTACCACAGATATTGCTGTGCACAATGAAGTGAGAGCAATGATTCTAGGGCTATCATTTACTGTTAACTCTAAATTGATAACCTGTGAAAGCTTTTAAAGCGTTTCCTTTGGACAGTTTTGGGTAGCGTCGTTTCTTGCCCTTTCAAGGGCACACACAGTTTTAAGGCTCGACATGTTTGGTATCTATGTACTCGATGCAACCTCCCTTTTCTTTATTTGGTATTATATTGTGTTTGTTTGCACTAAAATTAATTTGAGTCTATTGCTTACGGAAAACATTAGAGTTTAATAAACAGTTGTGCTAATATCGTGTGACATAAAAAAATTGCAACCCCCACTATTTTATTTTACAGGATCTGCTTTCAGATGTATAGAATGTATCTGTTTTTGGGTTCAGGTTTTTAGGGTTTAGAGCGAACTTCAGACCAGAAATGTGCAATGTTAACATAGATGAATGGCACTGAATGGGTTAAAGCAATACAAATCCAACAGCGCTTCTAACCCCTGTGTCTGCTGACACTGCAATTCCTATTCACATTCACTTTTCACCCCAGTGGAATAAAATAATTGATGCACAATTAAAAATGTTTCAATTGCAGCTAATAATATGTCCTTTTTTTCCGTACTGGAACACTATTTAGCACCTTTACACGAGGAAAAAGCTTTAACGCTTCCTAACAAGCCCAGCAGACAGACGTTACAGTGGATATCAGGGAAGTGGGATCATGTGAGCAGTTTTCCAGCAACACATGATGTAAGGATGAGAACACACCATTTGTCGGAAGGAACCTGGAGCACTAAGGCAACGATTACAAATAGAATCGGATCTTAAAGCCACTGATGTTTGCTGGAGGGGGAGAAGTGAAGACGACAAAAGAAATGATATGCTTCTCGCGGACATAACTGTTTTTGGAAAAGATTCTTAGATAGAAGGATCGCATATAGAAAGAAAAGCAGCATTGCCATGCCAAGCACATCACTGAAAAGGGTTTGGAAAACTTATAAGACTTCAGAAACTCAAAAAAGAAGAGATAGTAAAGGAAGTACAAAGATATCGGAGTACAGGGAAAAGATGTAGCACTGGCCTATATAAGAGCTGCTAGAAATGTGGAGGCCTTCTACCACTTGCGGTAGTAGACACACCAATGGCGATAAATAGGCTTTATTATAGCTAGCAATAAGCCTCCCGAAGAACAGAGGTGGTTAAACTAGCTGGACAATAGTAAAATCAGAAAAAACATAAACAGCGCTCTCTGATGGGAAGAGTTAACTTGCAGACATGTATGCAGCCCTGGGAAACAGGAGGAGTACCTGTAAATGCAGATAATCAAAAGAACACAAAAGGGCGCAAAAAACGCTGGCTGGCTGAACAAGATATAACGGAAAATCAAGGTGGTGGCACTTACGTGTGAATCCCGGGATCCGGAGATGGGCGGCCTATATGGAGGATCGGAACACTCGTGATGTGTGTCCGACTTTGGCTGGTGTGCTGCTTAGAGGAGTACATCCACAGAAGGGTGTGAGCGAGAAGAGGGGACTTCGTCTGTAGTACCGTTAGGCCTATGTGCGGTGTAGAGGAGAACCAAGGGGAAACCGGCGGTGTCGGCAATAGACAGGGCTGTTGGGCTTCCTCCTGACAAACCTGCACCCAATTTTATCTTTTGCCACATGTGCTCCAAGATGGAGACTCTCATAGTTTAGACCACACTATATAGAGGTGCCTTGGCGCGGCTGTGCGGCTTTCACATTTTCTGCAGAAGAGGTGTATCTAAACCTCTGCTTTTAACCTTAGTGGTGAGACAAGTTTTTTTGCATGCTGGCTGGTGAGTGTGCTGGGAAACTTTTTGCTGTTACTGTTTAAAGCCCTTCCATGTGCACCTTGCTGCAAAGCTGGTAACAAATTGATGAGCGCGTTTGCCATTTGTTTTGCTTGACCAATTCACCAGCCAATCACTGGGTCTCTTTCAATTAGTGCTGCATGCTGGGTAAGTGCATATATACTGGAGGGAATTGCCATGAGCTCAGTCTAGTCTTGTTGGGATGATATCTAGCCTGCCCCAAGGCTAGGCCTGAGGGTGGGGATGCATGAGTGCGGCAAGTCAGAGGCGGCTCTAGAGTTTGCGAGGCCTTAGGCGAAACCTAAACATGAGGCCCCACTCAGTCCTGTGGGGTCTTACCAGGGCTCTGTGGGGTTTAACCAGGCTGGTGAGACCCCACAGAGCCCTGAATAAATTAGGGCTCTGTAGGGTTTTACCAGGGCTCTGTACGGTTTCACCAGTCTGGTTAGACTGGTTAAACTAGGGCTCTGTGGGGGTCTCAGCAGGGTTCTGTGGGGTCTCACTAGCGCTCTGTGGGGTCTCGCCAGGGCTCTGGGGGGTCTAACCAGCTTGGTTAGACCCCCCCCAGAGCCCTGGTGAAATCCCAAAGAGCCCACCAAGGTATGGTCCCAACGTTGTTCTGTGAGGTTAAACCAGTGCTGGTGAAACCCCACAGAGCCCTGGTGAGACCCCACACAGGCCCGGTTAAACCAGGGCTCTGTAGGGTCTCACCAGCACCAGGGCTCTGTAGGGTCTCATCACCAGCCTGGTTAGACCCCTCAGAGCCCTGGCGAGACCCCAAAGAGCCCTAGTGAGACCTCAAGAAGCACTGGTAAAACCAGTGCTCTGCAGGGTCTTACCAGGACTCTGTAGGGTCCCACCAGCAACAAGGCTCTGTAAAGCTTTCTAGGGTCTCACAAGGGCTCTTTGGGGTCTCACTAGAGCATCAGGGCTCTGTAGAGCCTCACCAAGGTTCTGGGGAGTCTAACCCGCCTTGTTAGACCCACAGAGCCCCGGGCAGACCCCACAGAGCTCTGGAGAGACCCCACAGAGCCCTGGTTAAACCTGTAGGGTCTCACCTGGGCTGTGTATTGTCTCACCAGCCTGGTTAGACCCCACAGAGCCCCGTGAGACCCTGCAGAGCCCGGATTAAATCAGGGCTCTGCAGGGTCTCATCAGGGATCTGTAGAGTTTTGCCAGGGCTACACCAGCACTAGGGCTCTGTGGGGCCTCACCAGGGCTATGTGGGGTCTCACCAGCCTGGTTAGACCCCTTCAGGGCCCTGGTGAAACCCCTCCGAGCCCTGGTCAAACCAGGGCTCGGTGGGGGTCTCACCAGCACCAGAGCCTCACCAGGGCTCTGTGGGGTCTCACCAGGGCTCTGTGGGGCCTCATCAGGGCTCTGTGGGGTCTCACCAGCCTGGTGAGACCCCACATAGCCCTGGTGAGACCCTAAACAGCCCAGGTGAGACCCTACTGGTTAAACCAGGGCACTGTGGGTTCTCACCAGGGCTCTGTCTGGTCTCACCAGGGCAAGATAGGGTCTAATAAAAGGATATCAGCTTTTCGGGCACTAAAAGAGGGTGGTTAAATGCTAATGGGGCAGCTGAAGACCAAAACAACTAGTGATTCGGGCGGCTTCTTCGGGGGTGAGCGCCACACAATCTATAGATATAGATACATTGAAACTGATTGTAATCTTGAGGTCACATGACTGTGAGGCTCAGTTCCAACAAGTATTCTGTAGGGCAGGGGTGTGTATTTATTTCGGGGGCAGCACCATAACGCTGAACTTCCCCCTTTGATGCGTCCCACGCAGAGTACCCCATTGCACTGCATGCTCCTACAGGCTGTCAACCTAAGCAGATCTGGGCAGGCAGGGAAGTGGATGAGTCTGTGAAATCACAGGCTGGCTGCAGGATTACAGGCATGCCATATGTCATCATGGTGTCTTGTATGTCCAATTAGAAGATGAAGGATTCAGTGACCACACTATCACAGATCTGTTTCTGTGCTCAACGTGATCAGGAAACTAAAGGAAACCAAGTGGACTGGCAGGATCAGCAGGTATTTAATAATAAACTATATTAACAAAAGTAAGCTGTATGTGTATTATGAAGGGCCAGAGGGACACAATACATGAGTGTTATCATTCGGTTTTACATATACTCTAATGGGGTTGATGTACTGAAGGAATAAAAAATGTTCACTGTGCATGAAATTGTGTTTATTTCAATCACATGATCACAAAGCCGATGTTGTAATTGTCCTCACACAACATTGGGAATTAAAAGTGGACACGGGTTTACCTTAGTAACTGCTAGTGATTGTGCAAAGTGAGCATACGCCGGCACAGCCTCTACTTCACTAAATGAACCCGATGAAATATGTTAGTTTGTCTCATTTGTGAATTGCTGCAGCTCCAAACATTCTTTTGAAGGTGAGGGGGAAACTCTTTGAAAGCAAACTGTTTGTAGTAAAAGACCACACAACTCTTTATGACACTAGAACATAAAACAGAGGTCATGGAGGATGACAACTACCAGGACTGAAGCTGAAAGGATGCATTTCCACAATGAGCAGTTTTCTAGTCGTGGACTATTTATTAGGAATGAAATGATAGTTTTTCATTATGTTCTAAGTTTGGTAATTACATCCGTCTGCCTTTTCACATCTTATTTCATCATCGACACTTCTCATTCTAAAATCCTGTCATAAAGACAAATTGGGCAAGGCCTGACCTTCCCAGCCTGTCCAAGAGGTTTGCTACAAAACCCAATACACATTGAAGGGAATTCATCAAACTGGAGTAGATTTGCACTGCAACCAATCAGCTGTCCCATTTTCAAATCTTACCTGAGCAAACTGAGAGATGCTGATTGGTTGTCATGCACAGCTGCTCCAGATTCTATCTGCTCCAGTTTTGATAAATTCCTCTCACTATTTGCATTCCAACTGCTAAAATATAAGAGGTAAGAACATTAAAAACAAAAACCTTTTTCTGAGTTTAATAATTGGGGTGAATTTTTACATTTCCTCCACTTTTTACAAATGAATACAAATCCATTGTCCTGACTGAGGACTATGCGTGCCTGAGCGTAAAACATCACGGTGGTAAGAGTCCACATCTGAGCACATAACCTATCGCTTCAAATAATAATTATTATTATACAGGATTTATATGGCGCCAACAGTTTGCGCTTTACAATATAAGGAAGACATTCTAATTACAATACAATTCAAGACAAGATGGTAAGGAGGCCCTGTCCGTGAGGGCTTACAATCTAATCAAAGCTTAAAGGAGAACTATGAGGTGAGTGAAAGTAACTCATCCTCATAGTTGGAGCCGACGTGTGACAATGAAACTGTCACGTCGGCTCAATAGATCGGAAACGGAGTGAACATATACCGTTGCTCGCTCACTTCTCGATCATTTCCCTGCAGAGAGTCGTGACTATTAGTCACGACTCCCTGCATGGATTCCACCCTCCCCGCTCCGATCCCCCAGCACTGACTGGAGGAACCGACGGGGGAGGGGGCGGGCACAGCTGGTTCTGCCTCTAGATAGGCAGAGCCAGCTGTCACTCACGCAGCTGGATGGATCTCGACAGCATTGTGGGGATCCGTCCTGGCTGCGGCGCTCTCAGTATATAGTGAGCGGTAGCTCGCGATATACCGAGCTTTGGGTCACAGGAAGACGCTAGTATATGTCCTCCCGTGACCCTTAAGAGAACTATGGGGAAAACTACTTACACCATAGTTCTATTTTAACTGCAAAAACGTAAGAGAGAAGCTGATTGGTTGCCATGGGCTACTGCTTCAGATTCTATCTGCTCCTCTTAAGGTTTTAGTGCAATTTTAATATTGCAAATGATTTCTTTATTTATTATACATGTAATTCTAACAAACCTCTATTCTCACTGAGGGGAATTTATCAAGACTGGAGCAGATGAAACCTGGAGCAGTTGGCAACCAATCACCTTCTCTCTTCAGTTTGTTCAGTTGAGGATTGAAAATGAAAGAGAGAAGCTCATTGGTTGTCATGCACAGCTGCTCCAGATTTTGATAAATTCCCCTCATTATACTTATGCAATAACTGCATTAAGAATAAAACGTTTTCCACATGCTCGAAACATGTTATATTTGGGATAGTATATACAGCATATGAATTCTTTTTATGCAACTTAAAAATATATCTAGGAGAACATAGCGGTATATATACTATATCTAAAGCACTCTGGATTCAGCTAAAACTGACTATGCTGCAAGTGTGCACATTAGTTTAAAAAACATTACCTAGTGAGATCTACCCTGAATATGTCAACAAGTTCCCCTGCCAAATCCGACAACCACAATAAGTAGTTGTTGGTGCATGTGTAAATGCTTGTACATGCGGGACAAGAAGGACATTTTGGTATCCCCAGCATCTCTGTTACAAGGCCCTTTTTTACTGTTGCTGCAGACCATATGCTTGCTATATGCACAGCACCATCTAGTGGCTGAATGGGACAAGCACAGGTTATTTACTTTGGAAAGGCAGCAAGGAATGTCATACTTCAAATATTTTGTATGGCTCAGTCCTGCTGGGACTGCAGAGGAGGAGTGACAATTCAAACTTTGTGGATAGCAGAAACAAGGGGTGTTGTTGTTCCTCTGAAATTGTTGGATTTTTGAGGAGGTGGCTTAGATTTAAACACTGCTTCCTGATATCTGTCTTTATACTCAAATCTATTCTTTGTATTTTCTTTCTTTTAGATATCAGCTGTTTCAGGACAAGCTTTCGGGGGTCTTCTCTCCTCTTTTAGGTCCAAGCAGTACTCACTACAGGGTCAAAGCAGCAAAAAGCAATACCTGTAGAAATAAACGTACCTTTCCGGTGTCTTCACTTTTTTCTTAACCCCCACACTGCAAGGGTTAACGGCGCGTTTTTGTCTAAGTGCCAAAAAACAACAACTTATAATCACCTGATCTTTGCAGCCGGCTTGCTCTTAGACGGCCCCTGGAGCCTCTCTCTACATCCACTGCTGCGGTCTAAGGTCCCGTAAATCATCACGTTCTAAACATTGGGGGAATTTATCAAAACTGGAGCAGACAAAATCTGGAGCAGCTGTGCATGGCAACCAATCAGCTTCTATCTCTCACTTTCAAATCTTCACTGACCAAACTAAACAGAGCGGCTGATTGGTTACTATGGGCAACCGCTCTGGATTTTGTCTGCTCCAGTCTTGATAAATTCCCCCCATTGTGTATAGACGCAAGGACACTGAGGAAGATTCCAGCTTAGGAGGAGAGAGGATTTAGTGACCGGAGAAGCAGGGAGCTGGCTTGGTGGTTCGGGTGAGTATAACTTTTCTTTTTTAGCACCTAGACCAGGGGTAGTCAACCTCGGCTCCCCAGCTGTGCTGAAACTACAAATCCCATAAGGCATTGCAAGCCACAGGCATGACTCCCAGAGGCAGAATCATGATGGGATTTGTAGTTTCAATACAGCTGGAGAGCCAAGGTTGCCTAGCCCTGACCTAGACAAAAACAAGCACTTAACCCTTGCAGTGCGTGGGTAGCCCACTGAAAGGGTTAAGAACACTTTTGCCTGGAGTTCTACTACTTTTAATGAAAGTGTATGAAAGAAATAAGGGCCTGCACTTGTCAGCCTCCTACATTCTAGCTGACATAAAACAAGATGGAGATTAGGAAGTCAATTGAAATCAAACTTCCTAATCATTTGACTGGTTTCTGTTCAGTGCCTCAGAAAGTACTGAAGGCACGGGATTAAGATGACAGCCAGGCCATCAGCATTGTCAGACACCATCAACAGCCTTCCTATTATTTCACAATGTATAACAAATAACACGCCTAGAGGCCTCTGGGATGTGGAAGGGTTTTTCGGAGCATTCAATTAAAAAAATAAAATAAAGATTCTAAGTTCCGGGAAACTCAATTTGAAATGGAAACTGTGGCAATGGGAACTGTCATTTCTGCTTCTAATCCAATGTAAGAAATGACGACATATTGCAGGCGACACTCGGCAATGCTCAGGACATTTCAAGCACCTTAGCTAGGGGTGCCACCTGTCCAGGATTCACCCAGACAGTCCGGGTTTTGAATGCTGTGTCCGAGTTTCATGGCAGCAGAAACCTGGACACCAGATGTCAGGCAGACAGGGGCAACCAAAATTAAGATAGGGGCTACTGAGCCCCCCACTGAAAATAGTCTCACCTGTGATATTTACATAGGAATGGGTGGCGCTATTTACATAGGAATGGGTGGCGCTATTTACATAGAAATGGGTGGCGCTATTTACATAGGAATAAGCCACCACTCATTCTCCCCAAAAAATGTCAGCTAAAGTGTTCGGGTTTCGCTTGAAAAAAAGGTGGCGACCCTAACCTTAGCACTGCAAGAAAAAGGACAATGAGACCTGCCAGCAATAGTTTAGAACAAGGCCATGAAATGATCCAAAATGGTGATAGTGGTTTGCCCTGATCGGTTCAATCTCTCACGCAATGTGGCTGAAGGTTGAAGCTGCCGGGCATCGCCATGTGTGCGGCCACCACTAAACCTGAAGCTGGCCCATACACCTACATTTTCAGTCTATGGTCAGATGGAAAATGTACAACCCAATCTGTCTCTGACATAGAAAATCTGCAGATAATCTATAGGTGTATGTCCAGCTTAATACATAGAGGAAGCTTGGGATCCGTCAGAACATATTAGTCCTGATGGTACTTTATGTGTTGCTCCTTTGGATGTGGGAACGCTGGATCTGGAAGGTGTCAGATGTTTCAGTGTTTATTTCTAGGGCAGCACACAGATAACCATACAACTGCTCTGCATGCTTTGGTCAGTCAGCCATTATACAGTCAGTCTTTACACACTTGCCAAGTGCCCCCTCTTGGTGGGCAGAGGTACAAGTCCTATGAAAGGCTGACGTGTCTTTGATTTCTGGAGGTAGTTCCAGGTTTGGACAGAGCAGAGCAGGATTAGAACACCTGTCAGGTTTTTATTGTCTCTCTGTTTGTCCTGGTGGCTGCTATCTTTGAAAGATGGGAAATCTTTCAATGGTGACACTAATTCTGGTGCCCTTTTGACCACCATGGGCTTCCCTATCTTTGGAGGGATTTCCTATCACTTCCTGTTGTGGCTATTGGACAGGATGGGAGGAGAAATCTCCCCAATGAGACACACAGAGGGGTTATAACCCCCTCCTTCCTCTATCCAAAGCTAAGAACAAGTTTTGGCTTCAGTTCTTCTTCAATCACCAGTCACATTATTAATAATATCACTTGTAGTGCTCAATTCCTGTCACCTATTCACCCTGGCTAGACTTCTGAAGTAACTATATATAAAGCTGTATGTTTGAACTGCTCTGTGCTGCCTTATGGTGGTATTACATACACAGCCTCAGTGGCAGAGTTTCATTATGGGGGTATTACATACACAGCTTCAGTGGCAGAGTTTCATTATGGTGGTATTACATACACAGCTTCAGTGGCAGAGTTTCATTATGGTGGTATTACATACACAGCTTCAGTGGCAGAGTTTCATTATGGGGGTATTACATACACAGCCTCAGTGGCAGAGTGTCATTATGGGGGTATTACATACACAGCCTCAGTGGCAGAGTGTCATTATGGGGGTATTACATACACAGCCTCAGTGGCAGAGTTTCATTAGAAATCACATTTTAAAGTAGAAGTAAAGTGAATAACATTCAGCTTTCTAACGCACTGTGTATCATAAACAATACTTTCACATCCTTTATGACATGTCAGTGTTGCTGATCTCCTGCAGCCTCTTTGCCCATTATTACAGGTATATATATAGCGCTGACAATTTACGCAGCGCTTTACATAGATGCACATTCACATTAGTCCCTGTTCTGGAGGAGCTTACAATCTAAGGTCCCTATATCACATGCATACATACAGGACCAATTTTACCAGGAGCCAATTAACGTTCCAGCAAGTCTTGGGAGTGTGGGAGGAAACCGGAGTACCGGGAGGAAACCCACGCAAGCACAGGGAGAACATGCAAACTCCTTGCAGATAGTGACCTGGCCCGGATTCGAACCAGGAACCCCAGTGCTGCAAGGCAGAAGTGCGAAGCACTAAGCCAGTGTGCTGCCTACATACATGCACCCCAGCGGTGGCTGTGTGGTATTTCTCAGCGCGGCTTTCCTAACGGTGACTATAGTGAACCTTGCCTGTGTAATGTGAATAGAAACAGCCACTGGTATTTTCCATCCGAAGCCTGTGTGAGACGAGTGACAACACAGATGACAAAGCCAATCCTACACAAATAACCCTTTACAGTCTGAGCGGCAGTGGAGGCAATGCAATAAGCAGCCAATACATCATTCATTTGCAGTAAAAGGCTTTGATTTAGAGACACAGCACCAACCACATTTCAGGGTCACGCAGGGACCCCTTTATCGAGGTGACCAGCAATACCATAGACAGGACATATAAGGCCTCGTGTACATGAGCAGCCTGCATTCAACGCAGGAGAAGTTATCTGGGAAGTATAAACAACTTAGAGAGTTTAGTCGCATTTAGCTACGTTTACATGCGTTTAGGAGCTTTAAGCTGCGTAATATCAGGCTAAACGATCCCAGGACACAGAATATTCTTGTTTGTGAAACTCAGCTAGACTGAATGCATCTGAATGCTGCTAAACTTCTAGGTGAGCATTCAGCCATAGCAAAGAATGACATGCTTCCGGTTGTGTTTAGAAATGAGCTCCAAACACACCTGGACTCATGTATTTTCATTGTGTGCATTAGGCCTTACGAGGAATGAACAGCCAATCAAATGACAGCACATTCCATCGATGCGGATAATTCCTGTCTATGGCATCGCTTGACACTTTAATAAAGGGATCCCTGTGTGGTTGGTGCTATATCTCAGTAGATCCAGACTTTATACTGAGGGTGACAACTGGGAGACAGGGACAAAGTGTTGTCACCGGTGTCAGAACAAGGTCATCTCCAGTGGTCAGAGTGAAGATGCCAAATTGAGCCAACAAGGGGAGATCCTGCTCTTTACCTGCCCTTCCTCTCCATTTGTCCAATCACAGAACACCTTGTATTCAGTAAACAGAACACAAGGCTTGCTGTGAATGGATGAGGGGGGAGGCCACATGGCCGTGATCCCCGCACTGTATGAAATCTGGAACTCTGCCACAGAGCCAGAAGAGTGTTGCGACTAGTATCCGGCATGAATGCAGCCGACAATTCTACAGTAACCAGCACTGCACACATAGGATACTAAGCATTAGATGCAATAGATTGCAATCGTGCAGTTTCAGACAAAGCATCACAACTGTAATCACTGGATCATGGGTGCAATGCGCAGGCTCCTGCAGTAGGTTCCTCCAGCCCCAACTTCCTGCAGAGGAACAAAACTTCTACTATGGAGCTGGAGGAAGCAGTTCTGTCTGGGGAGACCCATCGTGCCGCTCCCGGGCTCACGTGGGGGACAGTGGAGCCCGGGAAGCCGACGGCAGCACCGGCAGTGGCGGGGACACACATCGCAGCACCGTACAAGTGATCCGGTGCCTGTGCAGACGCCGGATCGCTTGTATTTAAACAGCAATCGTCTGTTGTTTAAAACGGTACCAGGAAGACGGCTGCAGCAGCAACCATGTCCTTGGTATAACCACTTCCAGCGGATGACGTGTGTTTACATGAACCCGCTGGAAGTGGTTGAAGAGGAACTTTACCCAGACCTTTGAAATGTATTTGATTGATTACAGGAATTTATATAGCACTGACAATTTATATATTGTGCACAGTCACATCAGTCCCCGGAGCTTACAATCTAAGGTCCCTATCTCACATACATACAGGGCTCATTTAGATCGGAGCAAATTAACCTTCCAGCATGCGTTTGGAGTGTGGGAGGAAACCGGAGTACCCATGCAAGCACAGGGAGAACATGCTAACTCCTCGCAGATGCTGACCTGACCGGGACCCCCAGTGCTGTAAAGCACAAGTGATAACCTGTCACCGTGCTGCCAACAAACACACCTTTAGAAATGTTTAGTAATGACAATCTACAGGCGCATACTTCTAGATAATTGCCGGCTTTGTATATATTTATTTTCCTCCCCATTCCCCTCATAGTGGCCATGTTAACTAAGGACACATTACTAGATCTCCCTTTACTTCCTGGAACTCTGGCCCATGTGACAATACACATTATCTCAGGGGAGGAAAATGCCTTTCCCTGAGATCGCATGCGATTTCCCAGCAATGCTCTGCTGATGTAACATGCCCAGGATGCAACACTTGGGCATGATTACATCATTAATACCCAAGAAAATCAGGAAGTGGAAAAACAATCAACGTAAGTAAAAGAAAAATATTTTTATTTAGCTAATGAATACAGGATGGTTTCATATCAGCATGCAGAGCCATATAGTGAAAGGGGGTAAATGTCCCCTTTAATATGGCATGGACCAAAAAGTGGAATATTCCTTTAATTCCCACTCACAATATTGTATCTTTGCCATCCAGGTGATCATTATAGGGATGGAAGTGATGTTTTCTAATCACTCCATGCCTCTGAATCTGGACTTACATACGGTAGTTACATAGTATTTGAGGTTGAATAAAAGACATAAGTCCAACCTATTGCTGATGTGTATAGGTCCATGTATCATCTCATTCTTAGGAGTACATGTACCCCTGTATATTACACTCTTAGCTGAAATCACTGCCTGTGGCAGTGAGTTCCAGACCCTAACCGCTCTTGCTGTGAAGAACCCCCTTCGCCCCTTGTGCTGGAATTTTTTTTTTCACCAATTTTAGGTGGTGGCCTCTAGTCTTTGTAATAGAGTTAATCTTAAAGAGTTTGTTGCTTGGGACTTGTTGGGCCCAATGGGAAAGCTGAATCTGGGAGCAGCTGGCCATAGCAACCAATCAGCTTTTTTATTTTCAAAGCTTAGCTAAAGAGAGAAGCTGATTGGTTACTATGGGCAAATTCCCCCGTGTATGTATATATATATATATACACACACATACATACACACACACATACCACATCTATGTGTTAGAAGTGCCAGGTCACGGTGGGCCGCACAGTTCACACAAATTTTCCGTATGACGATCCCTGGCGCTGGTTATGGGGCTCGGTATGAGCTCACCATACGGGGCACCATGATGATGAAGATCCGGGAATTCCTCCTCACACAATGACAACAAGAAAGCAGAAATCACACGTGTGAGTGTTTCCGAATTCCGCTGGCAGCCCACACCTCACACACAGAAGGAAGGGGCGGCCTGAGGGAACCGATACAAACTATCACCGAGCGGCATCTCGCTGCGGTTCTTGTGGTAGATAATAATGGGGGAGGGGAAGCCGGCAGCGAGGGCTCACGGAGAATTCCCCACCAACACACACTGACCGTGTGGGCGACTCCCCCCCCCTTCCCCCCACACAAGAAGTCCCTTCTCCCTTGAGGGACATGGAGGAGGGTGGGGGACTGAGAGGCGGGCACGGCTCCCTTTATGATGTCACGGCAGCAGCAGCATGTTATTGTGGCTTGAGGTTCCAGTGTCCGGGCGCGATTGGACGGAGGTTCCATCCTATTCCCGCGGCTCCTCGCTCCCCTGCTGCTGTTGCTACTGCGTGCTCGCCCCATCCCCCTCAGCCTCCTACACGCGGGGGCGCGCATTCGCCGTCCGCTGCAGGTCCCCTGGCCAAACAATGTGCGAACGTGGATGTCATTGTAATGGGGGCGGCGTGTCAGTTCCCGTTGTTGACCCCTTCATTGGCAGAGGGCGTACGATTCCCCGCCCCGCCTACCCTGGATGACATTAACCGCTTCTTGTCCGCAGCGTCATTAAAAAACAAAGTGACGAGCGTGTAAAAGGGACCAAATTAGCAGCAGATTCGCTTTGAAGATGAACGTTTCCCCCTTCCTAGTCATGCCTGACCCCCTTAGCAACCAGAATGACGAAATGAAAACCAAAACTCCTCCTGATAACATTTACTAATAATACAGTAGAGAGGCAAAGGAAGAGTTAATGATCCCATTCCCGACCTTACTATGCCGGATACTGCGGTATGATATAACCCGGAGAGGGCAATCATCACCAGTGTACTACTCCTCAATCATCACCAGTGTACTACTCAATCATCACCTCCAGAACACAAACAGTTAATGAGCTGATTTCCTTATCCGTGCCCTGAAAGGGGTAACCCTTCGTATTATTAACCATGTCATGCTGAGGGGGTTCTATAATCACAATATACCCCAATATGATCATCACCTACTATAACTGCATGGAATGACTTAACCCATTGTATATTCGACCTTTGTCATTTTCGATCACATGTAGAATCGGTTTATAATCACAATGTTTCCCACTCTGATTGCATGGAAATAGTTATTCATTGCATTATTAACCATGTCATCCCCAATCACTCACATGTTGTGTAGGTTTATAGTAACAATATTTCACACTCTGATTGCATCATTAACCATGGCATCTCCAACACATGCTGGGTGGGTTTATAATCAGATTATTCCCCTAGTAGGACCACCACTTGCTATAATTACATGAAAAGAATTAACCATGTCATCCCTGATCACACATGGAGCAGGGTTCTAATCGCAATATTTTCCACTCTGCATGGAAAGAGTTAACTAACTGTATCATTAAACATGTGATTTCCGATCACAAGAAATGTGGGTCGAAATCAGCAATATTCCCCAATAGCATCGCCACTTACTAAAACTGCATGGTAAGCGTTAACCCATGCCGTAATTAGCCATGTAATCCCCGATAGCTTGCGGAGTAGATTTTATAATCACAATAGTTCCCACTCTGATTGCATGGAAAGAGTTAACCCATTGCATTATTATCCAAGTAACCCCTGATCACTAACTGAGTGGGCGTATAATCACAATATTCCCCCAATAGGATTACAGTTTACTATAATGCATGGAAAGAGTTAACCCATTGTGTTAACCATGTCATCCCTGATCACAAACAGAGTGGGTGTATAATCACAATATTCCCCCAATTGGACTACCTCTTACTTTTATTGCGTGGAAAGAGTTTACCCGTTGCATTAACCATGTCATCCATGATCGCACAAGCTAAATTGGATTATAATGAGAAAATTTCCCACTCTGATTGCATGTAATAGGTTAACCCATGGCATTATTATCCATGTAATTCCCAATCACATATCCAGTAGGTTTATGATCGCGATACTCCCAACCCACGATCAACGTTTACAAAGCACGCGGGGTAACAGTTAACATGCTCTTGCCGTTTTATCACTTAGTCGTTGTATTTATAATCATAATACTGCTCTCATAATACGACCCATATTAGCTAATGAACCCTCTACCATTCCAGCCACTAATGTGTTAACACATGGCATCGGTCGGCTTATTAATGGCTCATCGAAACCATATCACTTCCGCACTCCACAGTTTAATTAACGACACCACTAATCCTGTAAAGCCCAGACACTCAAGGGGTTAATTAATCTCTTATCATTTAGCCCCTCGGGTTTATCTCATCCTTCTATGGAGCAGAAATCCGCTTTCCCCGGAAACCATGTTTCCTTTTGTGTTGGTCATTAGGGGGTTAACTGCTCTCAGAGTCTCTCCTCTAACCACTCGTGCAAATCCGCTTTGAGCGGCTCTTCTCCCGGCACAAAGACCTACAGGGGAGTTTACCAGCTTGATGTAGGCAGCTAGAGATAAGGGAGATCATCAGGGTTACCATTCCGCCCCCTTATTCAATTAGTGACAGTCACTACACACAGCCAGCAGCGCAGCGGTTAATCCCCCCTCCCTTATTAACATCCCACAACCTCCTGGGCTGTGTATGGAGGAGATGGCTGGGCTGTGTGTAGAGGGCAAAGCTAGGTATTGATGGACTGTGTGTAGAGGGCAAAGCTAGGTATTGATGGACTGTATGTAGAGTGTACAGCTAGGTATGGCTTGGCTGTATGTAGACGGTACAGCTAGGTATGGCTAGGCTATAGGCAAAGGGCACACCTGAGTATGGATGGGCTGTGTATAGAGGGCACAGCTAGGTATGGCTGAGCTATGTAAAGAGGGCATGGCTAGTTATGACTGGGCTGTGTGTAGAGGACATAGCTAGGTATGGCTGGGCTATGTGTAGAGAGCATGGCTAGGTATGACTGGGCTGTATGTAGAGGACACAGCTAGGTATGGGTGGGCTGTGTGTAGAGGGCATGGTTAGGTATAGATGGGCTGTGTGTAGAGGGCATGGTTAGATATAGATGGGTTGTGAGTAGAGGGCATGGTTAGGTATTCATGGGCTGTGTGTAGAGGGCATAGTTAGGTATAGATGGGTTGTGTGTAGAGGGCATGGTTAGGTATAGATTGGCTGTGTGTAGAGGGTACGGCTAGGTTTAGATAGGCTGTGTGTAGAGGGCATATCTTGGTATAGATGGACTGCGTATAGATGGCATAGCTAGGTATGGATGGGCTGTGTGTAGGGGGTATGGTTAAGTATAGATTGGCTGTTTATAGAGGGTGTGGCTGGCCTGTATGTAGAGGGCACAGCTAGGTATTGCTAGGCTATGTATTGAGGGAACGGCTAGATATGGCAGCTCTGTGCATAGTGGGCGCAGCTAGGTTTTGCTAGGTTATGTGTAGAGGAAATGGCTAGATATGGCAGGGCTGTGCGTTGAGGGCATGGCTAAGTATGGCTGGGCTGTGCGTAAAGGGCATGGCAGGCTATAGCTGGGCTGTATGTAAAGGGAACGGCTAGGTATGGCTTGGCTGTGCGTAAAGGACATGGCTAAGTATGGCTGGGCTGTGTATAGAGGGCATGGCTAGGTATAGCTGGGCTGTATGTAGAGGGCATGGCTAGGTATGGATGGGCTGTGTGTAGAGTACAAAGCTAGATATGGCTGAACTGTGTAGAGAACGCAGGACAGAGACATGGACATGCTTGGTAACAGCGTTTGGGATGGATGGTTATATTAGGAGTGACAGGATTGATATACGTATAACTAGTAGCTCTAAGCCAATTCAGAGGATGCAGAGTTTAGCACCGCCCCACTAGCCCGGATGTCACTTTGTCCCCTGAGGCTACAGCTCCTGCTGCTACTCTCCACTCACATTATCAGTGCAGATTTCGAGCCTGTTTATGCTTTAGAGTTCAGAGAAGCCTGGTCTAACAGTTTTGACTTGTTCTCCCACTTGTCCAAGGTAGCATCAATATCTAGAAACCCACAATATTACAATATTACTAGAATAGTTTTAGATACTTTATTAGCACACTTTTATGCAATGTTTTACAACATCAAGTAAAAAAGCCCACACACACAAAATCTACCTATCAAGTTTATTTTTAGAAATGTGTAAAGTATAATGATGGCTATAGTGTGTTTAAAGCATATGGGAGAGAAAAAAATATAAAAAGTATACAAAACTATAAAAAAAAAGTTTAGGCTTTCGATATAGTTTAATTTGTATGTAAAAGCAACTTTTTTTAAATTTCCTTTTGGGTAAAGGAAAAACTTTTGCCACCGAGACAGAAAGCGAGGAGATGTCCTTAATTTTAGAGTTGTCTCCAGAAAGAAAGGTTAGGCTAAGGCCTCATTCACACTGAGGCACGTATACGCTTGTACGTACGTATTGTACCACATGCAACACATGCAAATAAGTGGGTCCATACACATAGCCACGCATGAAGACGTATATTTGCGTAGCGTATATATGCGCAAAAACAGAATGGAACAGAGATGCGTCCGGGCAGTGTATTTCTGCGTATGTACGCGCGTATACGCACGTACATGCGTACAGCACATTAAAAATTCCATTACGAGTGATGCATTCTGGGATTGCATATTGTGCACGCATAGACGCTCGTATATACGCAATATACAATTTTGCTTGCGTTGTGTGTGAATGAGGCCTAACTCTTCTAATAGGGACTCATGTTGTGGTCACAGTTGTCTAAGTAAGGAATATTCCTCACTTTGGAGAGATTTCCTCTCACTTCCTGTTGAATCTTCATGAAAGAAAATGAAAAGAGATCTCCCTGGAGGGACACAGACAGCAGAAACTACCGTATACTTGTTTTTGCCCTATTCAATACTGAGAACAAAATTTTAGCTTCACATACACGTTAAATAAATGAGACAAAACAATGTCTAGGCAGTCTGATTACATCTTTATTTGGCCTGTAATGTTCCATATTATAAGAATGTTTCCTCTAATCCACTATTATGTGAGAATGATGATTGACTGGAACATGATTAGCAATTAACTTTGGGTTTGGGTTGAACATGAATTAGACCCAAACCCAGCCTGTTCGCAGTCTACTTTGGTATACATGAGGCTCTTTTTGTGTCCACATGAGGACCAAGTGCCTTGCGAGGGGGATGGGGATAAGCTTTGTTGTTCCCCTTTCAAGGAACCCTCCAAATTTTGAAGACATGTGACCTGGTATAGTTTTTTTATGAACTTTTAGGGGGACCTCACACAGGGGTTTTTTTTTTCCTTAAAGGGATAGTACCCATTTTTGAGGAGTGGAAAGACATTTCATCATGGCCATAAATAAAGCCAGGAATTATGGTAGGGAGATATCTCCACTATAATTCTGAAAAGGGTAGCTCGGCCCAACAGACTCCACCTATCACTTTTGTGTGGAGTGATCTTTTAAGAAATAAAGCTATAAGGAGATATAAGTGAAATATACAGTAAATTGATTTTGGCAAGCAGTCTTTTAGCAAAAACATTTCTAAAGCTTTCAAAGTCAGTCATGGAGAATGGATTCGGATTTATTGTTTGTGTGTAAGAGAAGATACGTGTGCTTACAGTATGCTTGTTCTGGGACTTCGAGTTAAATCTTAAAAATAGATTCAAGTACCTCAACTATTAACACAATTGTATCTTATTTATGTATCACTCTGCTATAGATCCTCAAATCATCTCTGAATTGGTTGTGACCCTGTCCTTCCTTCTGGAGGGTGGCTACTTTTGTTCCCCATGGTCCCTGTGGGTGTTGTAAAGTAGTCACCGCTCCAAGCTCACTCTAATGAAAGACTGCAATCTCAATACAAATGAGTAAACTAAACATGAGATTGTAATCTATCACGGGAGCGAGCTTGGAGCAGTGACTACTTTACAACACACACAGGGACCATGGTGAACAAAAGTAGCCACCCTCCAGAAGGATGAACAGTGTCAGCACCAATTCAGAGATGATCTGAGGGTCTACAGCCGAGTGATACACAAATAAGATACTTGAGGTAATGGAATGCAATTTATTTTTATTTTCAAAGAGTTTTATTGGGTTTTTAACATTTCAACAAAGGCATGTAGCATAGGTACATAAATGTCTATTTTGGTACAGAGCAACAATAAACATTATAGTAAAGGAATAACAGAAATGGTTCAATTGTTGTGACAGTTGACATCACAGTATTCTAGCATGAGAATAACACACCAGTAGAAGCCATCCAGGTAGACATGTTGAGTTAAGAAGAACGAGAGGTCTAGTGGAAAAGAAGGAAAAAGAGAAGGAGAAAAAAAGAAAGAAGAAAACTGTGAATAGTAAGGGGAAGGGGGAAGGGTAGGGGTTGGGTGGAGCGCACAATTTTGGATTTTGAATAAGGAGCCAAATTAGTTCAGTGAAAGTCTGGATAGTGACAGCGTCACAGGGTAAGTAAACGTCGATCAAACGACGGTGGGAGGAAATGGGTAGCCCATGACTCCCAAAGTTTTTCAAATTTAGGCATATAATCTTGGAAGCGGGCCAATAGTTTTTCATGATAAAACGTCCAATGGATTTTATTTCTGACTTCTGAGATAGATAAGGAGTTTGTCAACCAGGCTTTCACTATCGTGCGTTTGGCAGCTGTCAGAACATGCAGCATTAGCTTAAATTGTAAGGTGGTGAGACCTACTGGTCTGACATTGAGAAGAACTTCCTGGATTAGGCAATATATACCTGCCCATTAGTACAGAGATGATCTTGTATACCTTACGCCAGAAGGTGGCAACTATTGGGCACGTCCACCACATATGCAGATACGTTCCACTGCCATGACAACCTCTGATACAAAGACCATCATGAGGAGACATGAAGTGAGCTCATTTAACGGGCAGCCAATTCCAACAGAGAAGTACCTTGCAATTGGCTTCAAGGGCCAGGGCATTTTTAGAGCAGGACTTGGTACTTGAATGCATTTTTAAGGTTTAACTCCTAAGTTTAATGTCACTTTAAGCCAGACACAGCCAGGCGACTAGCTTATTCTTCAGTTGGCCAGCAGTGACAGTTTCCTATATCCTTGGTGACAGCTTCAAGACTAGATAAATCTACACATGGAGTAGACATTTCTTAAGGTGGCCATACACTTTACAACCATCGCAAGTCTTGCGATGGTTGTAAAGTAATAAAAAAACCGTACGATCTGCCCATCTTGGACAGGCAGATCGTACTTGCGATCATCGGAAGCCCGCCCCCCTGAGGGGCGAGCTTTCGATGATTGCAATGCTGAACGGGCAGTGTGCGCATGCGCACACCGGCCCGTTCGGCATTTGTCTCCCGAGCACCATTCTAGCATGCTCCTTAGACAAAAGATGTGCGACCGTGCAGTAGAAACGATTCTCGTACGATCGCAGGATTTCCCGCGATTCTCGTATGAGAATCGTGCAGTGTATGGGCACCTTTAAAGTGATTTTGTCATATGTTAGACCAGATGAAAGTCTTGTGGAACACTGAACCCATATAGACAGACTGCTGACTTGTTTGTAAAGGTGCAAGCAACAGAGCCATCATCCTTATCCTTAGCCTCATTTCTTGTTGGGTCACTGGCTTGGGACAACAATGTGCATATCCGGTGGTCAGTCTTTTTCTGCAATCTTTTAACTGAATATGCTTCATTTCATTATCGTACCATTTGATGTCGCACCGTCATTACTTTGAGAAAAAAATTATGTGAACTGTAGCAGTGAAATTGGGTGAAATCTGTCGAAAGGACAAGCAATCATTTTGCTGATGTGTATAAATAGGTCCCATGTGTCCGCGCTGCCCTGTCCATGTCAGGATGATTGACAGCAATAACCAGCAATCCATAGGTCACAGCAGAGAGCAGAGAAGACCAGGCCTTGTAAAATTTGGCATCATCATCAGTATTCCTTCCACACATATCACTTCTGCTAATATCTGATGGATTCTGAGCTGTCAGTGCTGGAAAATGAGCAGACAGTGCGGTGATTACTAATATCAGTATTTCTATCTTACTAGTGTATTAATATGTTATTTTCAGGAAACATATTTGGCTTGAAAGATTTACGGCTCTTATAGCTCGGCGAATCAATTTGTGGAAACACCGGTATTTGAGAGCTGTTACCCTTTACAAAGTATCAAACACCCAGAGCGTCCGTCAGTGGAGAAGGCTCAAAAATGTGAACTTGCCTTTGCGCCCTTGACTGCCAGAGAAAGAACCCCCCACAACCACCACCACCACCATCTCTCTGCATTAATTGCGTGCGACTAATGCATGGTACCGCACAACGCACCTCCCGTGCAATTCCAGTGCAGAGGGTGCATTGAATGCCATTCATTTGAATGGCACCCCAAACGTACCTCCTGTCTGCAGTGTGATGGGCCGTGTCGCAGCTTGCAGTACCACAAATAGCGCAAGTACTATTGTTTCAATTGCACCGCTCCGCACGGTATTTGCGGTACCGCATGTTGCGATGTGGCCAATTGCACACGGGAGGTGCATTGTGTGGTACCGTGCAATTAACACTCGGAGATGGTGTGAACAATGTAAATTTAAAATCACTCAAGTTGTTATGTTGCCATTTTAACTATTACGGGATTCGAGCACAGTTTACAAAAGGGAGTAAAGTGCACCTGTCAATAGCTCTTCAAGTCTACTTGAATAAATTCCTGACATGTCACAATGTACAGTTATGCTGGCTATACACTGTTATATTTTTTTATTCAAATTGTGGGCTGAATGAAAAAAATATAACAGATTCCTCCATCCATGCTAAACAGTGTGGATGGACGAATCTCCTGCTGGGCTATTGTATTCTGACAGCAGCAGGGGTGCTGCTGTCAGAATACCCGAACAGTGACAGCAGCTGATTGGTTGCCCTCACTGTTCACCCAAAAATATTCTTTAAATCGTTCTCTTCACCTTCAATAAAGTCATCCACATATAAACCTTTTTGATCAGTGGCGTCACTAGGGGGGTGCAGGGGTTTCGGCCCGTACCCGGGTGTCACCGTTGCAGGGATGATACCAAAATGACTGACAGTCATTTTGGTGTCACCGCCAATGAAAAGTCTGGCACCTGGTCACGGACCGAGAGCCCAACAGTGTCAGGAGAGAGGAGGGGACCCGGTGGCATACCTTATCCCGCCGGGTGAACAACATCTCCTCCTCTCTCTGCCGATGTCCATCACCAAGATGGCCTCTGGCAGGCGTCAATAAGACGACCGCACATGCTTGATGGCGTCATTGAGCATGCGCACGGCTACATCGCGCACATGCGCGATGGCGTCACAGCGGGGTGTCACCCGGTCCCCGCTGCGGGTGACACCCAGCCTCAGGACGCCCCTGTTTTTGATATCATGATAAGTGTATATGGCTTTACAGTATTAGATTGGGAATACAATGTATTAAATAGGAGCTTTGATTGCTTTTGGATGTAAACAGTTTGTGATTGGTGTCCCCCCAAAGGCATGTCACTCTGCATAGTGGCCATTCACTGCTTCTGCTATTTTATTGCTACAGTTATGTGTGGTGACACACTCATTTGTTTTATTGAAGATAACTCATAAAAGCTAAAAGAATTTATATAGTAATTCATTTCTGAGATGCATTTTATTTGATTGTGTGCACCTCAAAAGCCTTACAATAGCTTCCTGTGGTATATCCTCTCCACCATTGATCAGACTGCAACAATATAACTTTGTTGTAGGCAACAAGGTGAGAGGCTACAGCAGGGGGCTGATGTGTGTTAAGCTGGCTATACATTTATAGAGTTCCTTTGTTCAGCCTGTGGCCTGAACAAAAGAATTCTAACAGATTCCTCCAACTATGCTAAACAGCATTGATCGCGAAATCTCCCCTGCTGGGCTATTGTATTCTGACAGTCTTTGCTCACAGCTGTCAAAATACCCAAACAGTGATGATTGGCTGATTGGCTGCAGTCACTGTTCAGCTGCCAATTTTCCACGTGGCTCCTTAGACAAATGTCTGTTGATCAGCAGCCACTGCCAAGGACTGCACAGACACCAGGAATGATGTAATTGTGCCATCTCTGAGCCGGCATCTCTAATTAGGAAATTAACCTGAACCTGGATGATACCTTAGCAAACGTGTAGCTGTCCTTTTGGAGAGATGCAGGCATTGTCAGGGGAAGTAGTGTGATCTTTGTGAGAAGTTATAAATAGGGATGAGCTAAGGTTCAAACTGAACATGGTCCGAGCCCAAGCTTCCCTGAACATGGAAGAAAAATCCTTACGCTGCTGCCCAAAATGGGAATTCTCTATCACGCAGCTACATGTAAGCAAAGGGTCGGGATGCAGTGACATCACTGATCATATATTGCTACATGGCTATATTAGGTAAATTACATTTATCTAATATGGCCATATAAGGTAAATTACGTCATCACAAGCATCCCGCTCCGTTGTTTACAGTCAGCTGCAGGGTGGGGAATGCCCAGACCTGCAGCTGATTGAGGGGAAGGTCCATGTAGCCTCCATGTTCGTAGGAGTTCAGTTTTGGACCAGGTTTGGTCCTAGCCTGAGTTTATCCCTAGTTATAAATAACTGTGTTATATTTACACATTACTTAGCATGCTGCACTTACCATGAAAGGTACACTGCCTGGCCGAAAAAAAGTCAAACTGTAATATATTGTTGGACCTCCTTTAGCTTTGATTACGGCACGCATTCACTGTGGCATCATTTCCATCATTTATTTCCATCCAGCTTTGCATTCATTTTTCTTCAAGATCTTGTAGTGATGATGGGAGAGTCAGACCACTGCGTGAAGTCTTCTCCAGCATATCCCAAATATTCTGAATGGGGTTAAGGTCTGGACTCTGTGGTGGCCAATCCATGCGTAATAATGATGTCTCATGCTCCCTGACCCACTCTTGCACAATTTGAGCCCGATGAATCCTGGCTTTGTCATCTTGGAATATGCGCAATGTGCCATCAGGGAAGAAAAAAACCCATTGATGGAAAAACCTAGTGGTTCAGTATATTCAGGTAGACAGTTGACCTCTTTTTTGGGGACATAACATTGCTGGACCTAGACCTATTATATGGAAGGCTCTGACCTATTTGCTTAGCTAAATCCAGGCAGTGACTTTTTTTTGGCCAGGTAGTGCATATCTGATGCCAAGTCCACTTTTATTTATTAACATAGAATTTTTATTTATTAACACAGAATTTTCAGTAGATATGTGCATTCGGATTTGGTTGAACTTCCGGAATCATGAAATTCCATTGATTTGGCAGTTCGTCCGAATCCGAAATAACAAATTATTACAAGCCCGAATATATGAAAAACATATTTGGGCATATATTAATTTGTTTTGTATGAGCGCAGCCATCTTGCTGCATCCAAGATGGTGGCGCCCATACATGCGTATGACATCATGAGCCCGCCTCCAAGATGGTGCCTGTGGCCAATATGGCCGGAGCATTGTGCGCTTTCGGATTTGGAGGTTTGTTGCCCCTGAATCTGAAACAGCATAATTATTTGTTTCATCAAAGAGAATGAGTGAAAAGGTTTTTCCCTTTTCATTCATTTCGTTTGAAGCAAATTTTTATGCTGTGCACATGTCTAATTTTCATGTTACATACAGAGATTCAGGTGCAAGGAAGCATGAGCAATTCACATCCTGATCTGTAATGTATTAACTGCTTATTTTATTTCTATAAGAGTTTCAGCATGCACGTGCTGTCATGAAATATATCTATTTAAGACGGAAGAAAAAACCTGCAGTCACTGATGGTTTTGGCGTCATATCTAGAGTTTAGTTCTTACAATACTGAGAACTCTGAGTCCTGCTGTAGAACAAAAAGGGGGATTTGGACTCAAAAAGGTTTCAAAGTGTGTGTTTGATGTTTGGTTTATAGTTAGTTAACAGTGTTTCTACTTGCTGGCTCATCGGCTGCTGTATGATGGTTGGCGAGGGGCAGTGCTCTGCGTCCTGATTGGTGGCTGAGTTTGTGAATGCACTGCTTTGTCCTCTGTATCAGTCTCCACCACCCTAATGTTACAGGTCTAAAGTTAGGAAGAAGTGAGATTCAAAGTGCTATTGAATGGAATAGAAGGGCCCTTTTTCATTCTAAATGAATTAATTCATATTTTTTCTACCAGTATACATGTGCAGCACTCCAACTTCTCCAGTGAATAATCCAACCACCAGCTATGGAACTCTAATGTTTCTAAGCCTATAATACGACAATGATACTGAGATACATATGGTTTTCATTAAATTTGTTTTTAACTTATATTAATCCTGTGGCCTCGCTGCACGGTCCCATTTGTTTAAAGTAGTGGCTGGAATCTCACGGCTGAGCGTATTTATTAGGAGGCCTCATGTTCTGAAAATAAAAAAAATGTTAGCCTTTATTTTTGAAATGAAAAAATCCAGGAAGTTCTTTGACCTGTGCATTAAAAGAAAGTTTCACTGGTCGTATGTGATGGGAATAAAGTAAGTGTTGTGTATATTATTGGGAAACAATGTGATAATGTTTGCAGTTACAAGCTCCTGTTGAGTAATCAAGGCCTATAATATCTGTTGCGCTATTGCTCAGCAGTTATTTGGAAAGTGTTTCAATTATTGTTCGTTGCTTTTGCAATTTTTATAAATTTTAATTCAAGGTAAAACAAAATGTAAACAAGTTTTAGGCCCTATTCACACCTATATCTTTAGGTGCGATTAGGGATTCCCGTGTTTCCTGCATTAGGAATCCCTAATCTGCTGTTTACAAGCAGCAGCTGTCATCCATTCAAGTTAATGATCAGGTGACAGGTGCTGCATTTGAACGGCGGATCACTATCTCAGGATGCATGATCGATGCGTCCAGGGATAGTGATCTCTTCCTAACTGCATGTAATCAAATAACATACAATTATATTCGGTGTGCCAGCATTCTTCCGCTTTAAAATGCAGCCGCTGTCACCCGATCATTAACTTGAATGGGTGACAGCTATCGCTTGTAAATGGCAGATTAGGGATTCCTGCTGCAGAAAATTGCAAGTTATTGACACAGGAATCCCTAGTAATCACACCTAAAATATGGGTGTGAATGAGGATTAATGTGGTGTCTGTTCTGTGTGGTTGGGCGGTGCCTTGTATTGCAACAACCTTTTTTAAAATCTTTATTGAAATGTTAAGGACTGACAGATTCACATCTGTCTATTACAGCAGGACCAGTGTTGACATCAGATGAACTCCAGTGCGTTGTGTAAAAATGCAACATGTCTACATTTGTGCGTACTACAATGCAACACACATCACACCAGCATTTGCCCTTGCATAGAAAACTATGTGCCCTTGCAGTGACTGGTGTTGTACGGAACAAACACCAGTCACCATGTAAAGTGTAAACAGGCCCTTGCAGATTTTAGGGACCCATTCACACCAGATGCACTGGTCCAACGCAGTCCCAGCACATAGACTATTATGTCAGTTCACACCACTGTGCTGCCATGGTGTGCGATAAAAAAAACTAGGACATGCACCTCAGACTGTTGCAATGCTCTTTACCACACCCCAATGCACTGTGGTGAATAGAAAATAATGAAACGTCACTTTGTGAAATTTGTTGAAGCTGAAATCCAGTCCATTCCTCACATTTGAAGAGTTAAATGCTCATTTTGTTTAGGGGAGTTTGGTCAAGCAGTAATACCTTATTCCACGTTCCCCCAGAAGCCAGTGCTCTTCTTCGCTGTTTGATGTCCAAGTGTGTGGGTAATTTCACAAGTGTCCCATTGCACACCTGACCAGTATGCCCTTCATAGTACATGGTGGGTGCTGAAGTGACCAGCAGGTTACGAAATGATCGAGGATTATTGGTGTGCTTTTGACTTTTACTTTTTTTCTACAAGTGTGTGTGCAAATCCTCACATACAATGCAGGAATAAGGTCAATATTACTGCTTAGTCTAAGGCCCCATGCACATGGGCTTTTATGTGCATTCGGGGATTCTTGGGGCAAGAACCTGCCGATTCGTGCGGCAGGAATCCCAGGTGTGTTCGTACAGATGCGGCCACTGTGTCTATTCTGTCGGTGGCTGTCTGCATGTAATCATACATGGTATGGTATTACCTGCAGATCGGGAGAAACTATCGTCCCTAGATGCAAGCTCTCTGCATCCCAGGACAAGCATCTCTCCTGATGGTATGTACAGATTAAAAATATAACAATTAGAAAGGAACTGCAAGAAAATTTCTTGCAGTTCCTGCTCTTCATGTGTGCGCTAAAGCTTCACCTTCACATTATAATAAAGAGTGTGGAGGTGGGTGACACTTTATTGTAGGTGACACAGTGAAAAGAAGACTGAAGCACACAAAGGTGTTGTTGCTGGAGATATCACATACTTCTTTTTTTTTTTGACAGCATAGTTTCAATATGCTGTGAACCTCTGAAACATCAATGGCCTTTGTGTGCCATGATCTTGATCTCTCTCTCTCATGCGCTCTCTCTCTCTCTCTCTCTCTATCTCTCTCTCTCTCTCTCTCTCTCTATATATATATATATATATATACTGTAGCTATACTGATCTACTTTGGAGCAGACAGTGGCAGACCCAAGGAACAAATGATTCCTGATGTCTTGGGCAGAGTGTCTCACCAGGGGCAGATGCACAGGGTCTCAGCAGTGCAGATGCAGAGGGTCTCAGCAGGGCAGAAGGGGAGGGTCTCAGCAGGGGCAGATGTGGATGGTCTCACCAGGAGAAGATGCAGAGGGTCTCAGCAGGGGCGGATGTGGAGGGTCTCACCAGGAGCAAATTTGGAGGGTCTCAGCAGGGGCAGATGCGGAGAGTCTCAGCAGTGGCAGATGTGTGAGACGGCCCTTTAAGCAGGCGTTGTGTGGTTCTCCAGAAAGCTGCCGTGATGTCTCCAACAAGCGTAGGACCTTATGGGGCCGGATCTCACTGGGTCCCTCCAGCCCCGGGCCCTGGTACAGCCGCACCTGCTGCACCAGCGGTAGGTCCGCCCTGGGTGCAGATACATATGACAGTAAGGGAGCAGTATTTTTATGGCACAGAGTATTTGCTTTAGGCTAAATAAATGCCACTCCCTCCCTACCATTGTGAGGCACTATGGAGGTGGGGATTTATCACAACTAGAGCAGACAGAATCTGGAGCAGTTGCCCATAGTAACCAATATGCCTCTCTCTTCAGTTTGTTCAGTTACATTTTAGAAATGAAATAGAGAAGCTGATTGGTTGCCATGCACAGCTGCTCCAGATTCTATCCGATTCAGTTTTCATAAATGCTACTCAGTGTATTGCTGGTTGCTGCTTGCTAAAGGCCATGGAGCTGCTTTCTCTCCAGGTCTCACTTATGATGTAATTTCTGGTGCCACGTGCATTTGTGGTAGTTTGTGTGATACCTACCCCTAACACCACCCATCCATTGCCCCTGTATAACACAAAACACATATATAATGCTGGAAACAGCCAGGGCTACATGACTACCCCAAAATCCAATCCTGGGGACAGCAAGTAAACTAGGATATTTAAAATGAGATCAGTAATGGGTGTCTCCAAAATCCGCACTCTATAGGTTTCTGATCTGAAGGCTTCACAATGTTTCGTGAATACAAGGACTGTAACTTTTTTTTTGTACAGTCAGTGTACATTGCACAGGATTGTACAGGTTGCAAGCATGCATATATATTAAAAGAGAACTATGGAGTAACCTTTTTATCCAATAGTTCTCTTTAGGGTCACAGGAGGACATATAGTAACCTCCTCCCGTGACACCTATCTGGCTGATTGACAGCCCCCTCCCCCTATGTTCCTCACCCCATAGTTCTCCTTTGAGATCCTTTATAGAACCACCAATAAATAGGAAAATATTTCCAAGGGTTAGTGTACACAAGTGCAAATCAAAAGCAAATCAAAAGCACAATGTTTTCAACTTATTTTTTGACATGCACTTTTCATGGTGACTCTTGCGGTACAATTTTGTATGAAGGACTGAGGGTCTGGTCTGTGAGTGAATACTGATTCAGTGTGGCTCATCTTAAACTTTGGCTTTTCTACAGTAGACCTTGGGGCTCAAAACTAGGAAGTGCTGCAAAACATGAAGTTAAGTTTTATTGACCATTCTTATCGGTCCATCCAGGAGGGAAGTAGATCACACTACAATGTCTATACGTGTTGCCATCGTAGACATATTTGTTCATTGCTGTCAGGCAGTATGCACCTCTCAAAAAGCCGAGAAGGCACCAAGCATTCACATGGTGCTTCCATGATCTTCCTTTCCAACACATTGAACCACCAAACAGTCCTCTTTATCACCTACCTGCTTTCAAGCTCCTAATTGGCCTTTTCTCTTACAGGATACATCCACCAATCAAAGGCAGGCCACATGTTTCTAGGACTCCATCAAGACAACTTGTCTTTAAATAAATAAAAGTTAACCGTTTTATCTCTTGTACCTTGTTACACTTCTTTGGAAAAATGGCTCAAGTTTGAAGACATGCATGGCAAAAACAACAATGCAATCTAATGAACACTGTTCTATAAGTTCTGATTCGTAATTCAAACACTACACTCCTGATCCTTCAAAAATACTTCACATACCCAAGGTAGAAACAAATGCCCATGTACAATAACTAGCGTTGCCACCTCATCTCTTTATCTGAAAATATTGACCATTATGGTAAACCACAATGGTTTAACCACAATGGTAAGCATTAGGGCTTAGTAATCCACATTAGCAAATTAGTAACCAAAAGTTTTTTGTGAATGAGTAACAAGTAAGTAGTTCTCCTTACTCATACACATGGGGGAAGATATCTGGAGGCCTCCTTATTCTAAAGGGGGCTTGCAGATTCCGATAAGTCCTTCCCTCCGAAGACCCTCACATCCCTTTTGGATTTACGGGATGAGGCCCCTCTTCCCAACATGGGAACAAGGTGCCTGCTCAGACGGTTCCTGGATCTCCCTATCTTGTGTATGGTTTACCGCTGCCATTACCAGTTGAACCTGTCCCCCTCACAATAAATAAATGTGAACAAATATATTTATATATCTCTCATCTACTTGATGTTTTACAAATGTGAGGATTGCTTTCACATCTATGCACTTCTTGAATGCAGTAAAATTGTGATACTGCATGTGCTAGAGATTGACAACAGGCTTGGTCTTTTGTATAAGATCTGTGCAATCCTTAAAAGACATAATCTATGCAATGTTTTTGTTCTGGAGATTCTTTAGGCATTGAAATGTTGCCACAATACATCACCTTGAAACTGCTTCACTGACTAATAAAGGATCTGTATTGTTCCTGTAAAATGTATACAAGTATATTTAATAACGGAATAGTTTTTTCTTTACCCATTTAGCCAATTCCCTGCAAAAGGGTCAAGCCATATATTCGCTCCTGCTCTGGTAGAAAGGCTACAACAATATAAATGATATATGAGTGTTTGTCTTGGCATCAAAATTCTAAAGATAGAAATGCTTCATAAAGTGGTAAGGGAAAGGATGTGGATTTTGTTTAAGCTTAAGTTGCTTTCCAATACACCTCAGACTATTTCAGAAGAACCTGATTAGTTTCTATATGAAACAAGAAAGTACTTCTGATGAACACTGTTTCTACATGAAGCTTTAAGATGTTTAATGTACTTTCAAAAGTCATCTTCAATATTTTTAGATCTGTAGCCTTCATTAAAATAATACTAATTGTTGATCTTGCTGTGAAGGTTCCATTTCAAGTGCTTTCTATAATATGGTGACAATGCTGTGTCCATGTCTGCCAATTGTGCTCCTTCATTGTCTCCCTCACAATTCCAAAGGGTTACCCCGCTCCTAGGTACCCAGATAGTTTGCCATCTCAGCCTTGAGTGAAAGTTACTTCCTTTTACATTCCAAAAAGATTTGCACAAGGTTCAATAGGATCGGCCCCATCGTAGATGAATTTCTTTGGAGTGGAGCACATTGGAAGGATGAGTCTGTGTAGCAGGGCTGCCATTAGAAATCATGGGACCATGTACAGCCTTCCTACAGTCCCATGGGAACCCAGAGGAGAAGAATGTTGTGCAAATTGTTGGTGTGGCAAAATTGTGCTAACAGTGGAAGAAGTTTAAACCTTGAGCATATGTATAATAGAGAGCAGGGGTTAGAAGTATGTAGCATGGACTACAATCTCATGGTTAGTTTACTAATTTGTATTGCAATTGTAGTCCATCAGGGCAGTGAGCTTGGAGGGGTGGCTACTTTACAACACACACAGGGACCATGGGGAACAAAAGTAGCCAACCTACAAAAGTGATACACAAATAAGCTACATTTTTGTTAATAGTTAAGGTACTTGAATACATTTTTAAGATTTAACTCCTGAGATTAGTGTCACTTTAACTAAAGCTTCATAACTGTATATCCACATTGTGAGTAGGGTTGCCAGTGTGAGTTATAATATCCTATTGCCTCCTAATGCTAGTTTCAGGAGATATGGACATTTCACGACTGTGTTGCTCACTGTTCTCCTTTCTGGAGGCTCTGACGTGAGGAAGCAAAGTTCTACTTCAACCAAGATGGCTATCGCCACACAGAGTCACAGTGCAGAACAAGGAATGGTAAGTCAGTAATATGGGAAAAGATCAGATACAGGAAGACAACAAGCAATACTGGTGACTTTTCCTTTGCCTTTTACCTGGGCAAATGGGCACCACTTTTAGATACTTTGGATATGTTTGTATATGTGTGCATATTGTATAAAATTGCTTTTACTGATTGTTTTCAGCAAAAAAAATATAAAGACTTAATAAAAAAATAAAAATAAAATGATTATTCCTATACAAGATATGTCTTCCTTGGAGTACCAGAGGGCATGAGTAAATGATGAGGTGATAAGACCCATTGTGGTCCCTAGGGCAAACAAACTTTCTGGGTCCCCAACTCCCTGTTTGACAACTTTTTTAAAGTGTACTTGTCACGATCTGGGATCAGGCTCGGAGTCCAGTAGCTGAAACAGCAGGCAAATTAGTAGTCAAACAGAAGTTTGGTACACAAGCAGTAGTAGTAGTAGTATAGGAGCAGGCAGAAGCGTAGTCAGAGATCAAGCCGAGGTCAGTAGCCAAAGTTATCAGGTATGAAGTGGAAGACAATGAGAGTAGTCAGTAAATCAGCAGCAAAAGGTAGCAGTATGAGCAGATTGTATCACAGGAGGAGCAGGGAAGCAAGATATTGGCAGGAGCACAATAATCTGGCAAGCAGGAAGTGCAGAGGCAAGGCTTAAATAGGAAGTTCAAGGGAGGAGCAAGAAGTTCAGAGTTCAGCGGAAACTAGGTTTAACTGAGGATTACACAGGAGATCAGGCAAGGAGCTATCTAAGGTTCTAAGGTGGCTCAGCAGGTAGAACCACTGCCAGCTACAGCAGATGCCCTAGGTTCAGATCTGGTTCTTGACAGTACTTCAATAGGAAATGTCTGGAAAAACTCACTATATATAATATGCCATCAAACAAAAAGATAATGTTATTTGTAAACTAAGTAAATATTTAAGGCTCATATTCTGCATATAAATCATACATGCAAGTACTATGCATCTGAGGCATTTAGAGAAAATTCCACTTTGATTAAAAACATAACAATGTACTAAACTACCTATTTTTTATAAATAATGTTATTAAAATGACCTTCCTGTTTCAAACTGCAGCCACAGATGATTTTTTTTTAAATTGGAAAAAACTCATATATTGGTTTCTTGAAACCATGCGAATCATGGCAACACTGGGGACCTTGTGTACACTGTTTGTGCACACATCTGCCCATGAAATATCATTTTTTGCTATCTCTTTTGCTGCATTTTCCAGCAGCTTTGCTCTTATTATTATACAGGATTTATACAGCGCCAACAGTTTGCACAGCGCTTTACAACATAGGGGAGACATTACAATTACAATATAATTCAAGACACGGTGGTAAGGAGGGCCCTGCCCATAAGAGCTTGCAATCTAAGAGGGAGGGGAAAGTGATACATGAGGAGGTAGCTTTGTGGGGTTGAATTGTTTGTGAAAGAGATAGTTCAACGGTTAGTTTGAGGTGGGATAGGCTTCCCTGAAGAGATGAGTCTGTAGTGATCGCTTAAAGGCAGTCAGAGTAGAAGCTAGACAGACAGGTTTGGGTAAGGATTTCCAAAGAATGGGAAAGACTCTAGAGAAGTCCTGGATGCGAGCATGGGAGGACTTGACGCAGGAGATAGAGGGCAGGAGTTCTTGGGAGGAGCAGAGAGGACGGTTAGGGTGATACTTTGAGATAAGGTTGGAGATGTAGCCTGGGGCAGAGTTGTGGATGGCTTTGTAAGTAGTTGTTATTATTTTGAATTTTACCCTTTGGCCGATTCGAAGCCAGTGGAGGGATTGACAGAGGGGGGGTTGCAGATACTGAGCGGTTGGTTTGGTGGATGAGTCAAGCAGCAGCATTCATGATAGACTGAAAAGGGGGATAGCCTGTGCAGTAGAAGGCCAATGAGGAGGGAATTAAAATAGTCAAGATGAGAGATAACAAGTGAGTGGATGAGTAGCTATGTGGTTTCATTGGGGAAGAAGGGGCATATTTTGGAGATGTTATGAAGGTGAAAGCGGCAGGATTTGGATAGTGATTTGATGTGGGGCAGAAAGGTGAGGTCAGAGTCAAGGATGACGCCAGGCACCTTGGCATGGGGGAGGAATGGATAGTTGTGTTATCAATCCTGATCGAAAATATGGGGGAGGGTGCACGGGGGGAGGGAATATCATGAGCTCCGTTTTAGAAAGATTGAGCTTCAAGAAGTGTTGCGACATCCAGACTGATATGTCAGTTAGTAAATTAGAGATACTCAAGAACACTGAGGGGGTGAGTTGTGGAGTGGAGAGATATACAGTATTTGAGTGTCATCAGCATAGAGATTGTATTTGAAGCTATGCAAGGTGATCAACTGACCAAGGGAGGAGTTGTAGATACAGAAGAGAAGGGGTCCAAGGACAGAGCCTTGAGGGACCCCAACAGAAAGGGGAAGAGGAGAGGAAGAGGTAGATTTGTAGGTGACACTAAAGGAGCGCTTAGATAGGTAGGAGGAGAACCATGAGAGTCTTGTAGGCCAATTGAGTGGACTTTTTTGAGGAGCAGTGGTTGGTCAACTGTGTCAAAAGCAGCAGAAAGGTCTAGTAGCAAGAGTAAGGAGTGGTGGCCATTGTTTTTAGCCGTTAGTAAGTCGTAAGTGAGTTTTAGGAGGGAGGTTTCAGTGGAGTGTTGGAGGCGAAAGCAGGACTGCAAGGGGTCAAGGAGATTGCTATCAGTGAGGTGGCGGCTCAGGCGGTTGTAGATTAGGCGTTCTAGGAGTTTGGAGGTGAATGAGAGAAAGGAGATTGGTCTGAGATAGTGAAGGTTGTTATTACATTGTTGCAACCGATCACATGACTGCAGCAGACAGCCCCTCTGCTTAGCACTCAAGAGGGATCGGAATCCCTGTGTCAGTTGCGACAGAACAGCAAAAGGTTCATATACACTGAGTGGCCACAATTATTATGACCACCTGACGTTTGTAGGCAAATTAGCTATAATTTCTCGCTGAAGTTGCTAGAGGGCCAGACCATTATAAATAGGGAAGCAGGTTGTTTACCACGACAGTAGAAGTGAATTTTTTCTGAAGATATGGGTAAACAACGCGATTTAACAGCCTTTGAACGTGGGATGATTGTTGGCGCTCAAGCCATGGAGCGAGTATCAGCAAAACAGCAGAATTCGTTAAATGTTCAAGAGCAGCTGTTGTTAAAGTGTTTAAAGACTGGACTGTCAGCTGAAAATCTTGGTCTGAACGGGCGAATTGTGGCCGTCAGCGACTAGTCAATGTTAGGGCAGAACAGAGAGTGGCAAGACTGGTACAAGTCAACCGAAGGGCAACAGTGCAGTGTCAGATTCCTCGCATCACCTTTCAACATCTCGTGGAGTCATGAGGCGGCCCAACAAAATCATCTCGTGGAGTAATCTCGTGGCCCAATGAAGTACTGATGGGGTGGTCATAATAATCTGGCCACTCAGTGTATATGTATTTCAGCTTTTTAGGAAGCTGTTTCAAGTTCATCTGTGAACCTGTGGTCAGATCATGCACACTCGAGTAATTACATATTCTAAACAAGCAGTAACAATGCTCTCCAACAAGCCCTCATTCATCTCTGTTTCCTAAAGTACCTTATGTCAGCCTCCTGTGGGAGCTCAGCCCTCTGACCCTGTCAGGACTGCCATCTAATTAGCCCTTTAAATATATAACTGACCAGAGTACAGATGTTCTCTTTTTGTACTTACTCCAGGACTCCTTACTCCAGGACAGCCCTTGTTGGAAATTATTTTTCTTGTTTTTTGTCTTTCTCCTTACCATTATTGCCTCCACAGGTTCAACCTCTCCTGGGGAGTTGGCCCCCTGTAAGAAAAGTGCTATGTAAATCATTTGATAATTACCTTTCTGGGCGTCAGTGAAAGAAGGTATCTGCTGTGGCCAGTGGCGTAACCAGAGTTATGGGCGCCCGGGGCAGACATTTTTTTTCCGCCCCCCCATATTATATAAACATCCACTGGAACTGTACAAATTGGTAAACAATTCAGTGGCATTCAAAGATGCGATGAATGGAAGGGTCGATGCAGATTTAAAAAGGATTTTTTCAGTCAGGGGTTCGGCTTCTAGACCATTTGGACCAGGGGCTGTCCGGAGGAGAATGCCACCCTGTTAGGCTGTGGCCACGATAGACAGAACCCAGAAGTGTGGGCCTCCCTGCGCCATGGAAGCAGAGGTGATGTTGGAACAAATGTCTTCCTTTCATATGAACTGGGAAACAGTGCTGCTGGAAAAGGCTAGTTCAGATGAAGGGAACATGTACAACATTCATAGAACCAGAACCTTCCGAAAAGTGAAGAATCTATTTGTTTATATTTGAGGTTCCAGAAAAGGCTTTCCAATTTCTCCCAAGATTGTCTCAGCTTGAATCATCAAAACCATTCAGTTGGCATACTTGTCTGTGGGTCTTCCTCCTCCATTTGAAGTTTGTGTTCATTCTACAAGGGGTATGTCAGCTTCATGGGCTTACTTCAACAAGGTTTCTGCAGAAACAGTCTGTATGGCAGCCAGCTGGTCATCGGCAAAAACTTTTATTTGACATTACAAGCTAGATAATTGCTCAGGTCCAATTAACTCCTTTGGAAAAATTTATTTTTCAGGGTTCATTGTACAGTTGATGTACATGTTATTGTTCTTCCCCCTTCTTGAGCTGATTGCTAGTTACGCCCCAAAGTAGACTGACATGAAATTCTCCAGAAAACTGGAAAATCGTCTTCTTTTACTTACTGCAATTTTCCTTTCCTGGTGCATTCTCATGTCAGCCTGGCTTTCCCACCCTTGGCCATTAAGAGACTAGCTATGGAACATCTGTTCCATGGTCATCTAGGAATTTTAAGGGCTAGATAGAGGGTTGTTCTGGGAGAGTTAGTGGGTTGGACTGACCCCAAAGTAGGCTGACATGAGGATGCACCAGGAAAGTCAAATTATAGTCATTATTTTTAAAAGTTCACAGGCATTGACATTCTCTATTGCAACAGAAACTTGGCAGGCTGCCAACCCCCTCATTGTAAACCAGCCTTTGTCAACCAGGGAGCCATGGCACCATGGTGTGCCTTCTGGCTTTGTCAGAAGAGCCTTAAAATGTTCGCACTGCATCATGTATTTCCATGGTGCAGATCAGCCGGCCATCAGCACCTTGGAAACGTATGATGCTAATTCAGAACGGGCTAAATACAGGACATTCCCCAGCATTCAGAAGAGGATAGGAGTCCATCTCCGTCCAGACCTGCTGTCCCTGTAGCCATCTGTGATGCTGCGTGAGACGCACTGTGGTGGAGGTAAGACTGATGTTAAGAGAGGACTGAGAACTCTGATGTGAAGGGGTGCTCCTGATGTGAAAGGGGGACTCCAATAGGAAGGGGGCTTCTGATGGGAAGTGGAGCTTCTTATATGAAAGTGGGGCTCTGATGTGTGAAGTGGGACCCACCTTAATATCCATACCAGACCCTTATCAAGGATAGAGGTCTGGTATAGAGTTTGGGGACAACCACTGCAATTTTTTTAATTTACATTTTAGACTGGGGTGCCTCAAGATTTTGCATTCTTTTAAAGGGTGCAGTGACTGAAAAAAGGTGGAGAAAAACTGTTGTAAACAACCAGCAAGTGTTTCTAAACTGCTATAAATCAACTGAAGCCTGACTCTGTTGTCATCTTAATTTTTAAGATAGATAAACTTCATATAAAAAGCCAGCCAGAGAAGTCAGGGATTGCTTGCCCCTAAGCTCTTTTTATTGCTTGTTGAGAATAAGCAAATAGTTTAATGTTGATAGTCTGGGCATAGGTGCATTTTACCGATCCAATCACTAATAGGCATTAGTAATAATCTACATCTCCTCTATTGAATTGTTACAACAAAGTAGCATTACTGGTTAGCAATAGCTATTTGTACCATTATCATATGTGAGAATTTGCCGGAATCGACCCGGCAATACCAGAATTTTTCATCTGGTTTCCGGGTCATTACCATTACATTTACATTTCCAGAATGTCATTCATTTCAGAGATGAAAACAAAAACAAAGCACAGCATGTGTGAGCTGCAATTTTTTAAAAATATTTTTGTTCTTGAATGTAATTATCCATTAAAAGAAACCTGTACTGAAAGAGTAGATTTGTATTTCCTATGAATGGAAACTGTAATGTTTTAAAATTAATTTTAATTAATTTTCTTAAAGTTAATACTTTTTACTAGGGATGCACCGATACTGATACTAGTATCGATATCGGTGCTGATACCGAGTATTTGGGCGAGTACTCGTACTCACCCAAATGCTCCGATGCATAGCACGAGTATCAGGAAGCTGGGCAGCGCGTCATTACACGCTGCCCTGTTTCCTGATTGGCCGGGAAGCGGCTCCATGCTCTCTCGTCACTTGTGACCTGAACCCCTCCTATAATTTGGAGGGGTTTTCACATACTTTGGCCATATAGGTAGGTGTGATGGACATGTGTCCCTAAACATTGGCCATATAGTGTAGAGTTCCTTTATACACAAGTGGATATAAAAACTAACCCAAATTCACTTCTTCTCATGCTACACTAGTAGTAACTGGGTGCCTACTTCACTTCACTGTTTAGTGAAACATGTCCTCAGTCTTTACTCTGCTATAGTGCTATTTCATAGGGGACATGGACACAGCCAAACAGGGGCTGTACAGAGCAATAGATTATTTTGTAGATATACATTACAGCTGAATGAAATGTGCTGTATTGTTAAATTCAGCCACTTCACAAATAAATGATAAAATAAAAATAAATACATTTGCATGTGTGAAATATTAGGCAGTAAAATGACCCTATAGTGAATAAAGGAGAGCAATTGCTAAGCACAGATGTAAGGACTTCTGCTTCCTGTGCACCATATGGCAATGTAGATCTTCACAGATGGACTTTAACACACTGTACTGGAGAACTGCACATAACGCACTTTTCTCTTATTTAGACTTTGAAATGAAATCAAACAAATTAGTTTACACAACTCCTAAGTGGTGACATTTTTCACATGTCACCTAAACTATATTTTGTGCCATATGTTTTATGGCATAATGCCATATCATTTTCTTGTGTCCTGGGACTCAGACTTTTAAAGATTTCTGCTTCAAGCTGAAGCCCAAATGTGAGTTTTAAAGGCACGTTTGTTCAGATTTAATTTCAGAGGTGAATTAGGACCAAATGTTAATGACCTATAGCATGGCAGGCCTGGGGCATACTCTCCAATCTACAGCCAGAACTTCATTCTATCCATTATACAAAAAATGTTCTGATTTTACATTTCTGACATTCTTATAAGTTTTCAGCCATTCCACTCACATAAGCTTGTTTTAAATCAGATTTAATTTGTTAATTTTAAAACAACATACACTACAAAGACTATTCAAAAGACAAAAAAGGAAGCCAAGAACAACCTGTAACAAAGGCTAAAATGTATACTGCTTACTCAGTACAAAGGTAAAGAGACTGTAAAAGGGTTCTGTCTCCCCCTCAAGGTGGAGGCAGGGCGGGATTTACTCTCTTTGCTGCCCCAAGGCCAGGTTCCCCAATGCGCACCAACCCCCCTCCCCCCACCCCAATGGAGAATGGCAGACGTGCAGGCGGCATACAAGTGATCTCTGCAACATCACCAAATTCACTTGTACAGAACAAGCAGCAGCTTCCCCGCAGTACATTTAGCTCTGTTTCCCGAAGCAGGGCTAAATGTAGAAAACAACTACCCGCCTGGTGCTCGGAACTGCATGTCCTGGGCATCAGGAGATAGGAATTCCACACCCCTACTGCCCCTCTGCTGCCCCGAGGCCGGGCCTTGGTTGGCCTTGTGGGAAATCCAGCCGCGGGTGGAGGCCAACAGATATACGCTGAAACAAAAAATTTGCTTACAGAAAACATGTGTTCTTTCTTGTCTAATCATATGCCTAAAGCATCACTGAAGTCATAAACCAAAAATGTCATACTTGCTTCAGCTTACAATTTTAGCTATATCTTTAAAATTCTACTTCCATTTAGTCCCCATAAATATATTTGAATATATGCTTGGAACCACATTCAAATACATTTCCTGAATGCCTTTATTCACATTTCATTCTGCCTTCCCTTAATTGCCTATTTTAGTCACACATGTAGAAGCACTGTGCTCAAGAACTAGTACACTGTTTTTTCACTACTCCCTCACAGCTCCACACCTCCTCCCTAATATCCCGCCCACATTCCCGCCCACCTCTCTACCTTGCCAGCCTCTCCTACAGACTGCAGCCGAGCAGACTGCAGTGTTTTTAAAAGTAAGAAAATATTTTGGAGCATAATAATAAGCAAAATAATATTTATACATTTCCCAATGCCTGTTCTGAATACCTAATGTGATGCTGGTGCCTTTAGATCTCCTAAAATTTGTTATTACCTCTGGAATCATTTTAAGGACTAAACAAAAAAAGTATCTCTCCAATTGTTTGTCTTTATGATTTTATGGACACCTTGAAGATGCATATTTCATTCTGCATTCCTATTATTTGGCAGGGATCATAGGGTTACCTAGATGTGGTCCGGATTGCAGTTTTTTTGTACTCTGTAAAATGATAGTGTAGGACACACCTGACATGAGGGTGAACTTACATATTTTGGCCAAAATACAAACTAATTCCTCATGATTTTGTGAGCTTTTGTCTATTGGGGAGCAAGTGAAAGGATGAGATGAAAACCCTCACTCAACACACATTCTCTTCAGTTTGCTTGTGTCATTAATTTTGACGCCCAAAAGGTCCGGGACAATTATCCAGGCTTGCAGGTTGTATTTATTATGCCTAGGGAAGTCTTTTCTTACTTTTGCAGTTCCTCCACCATAATATGCTAACAGACCAACAAAGACAGTATGACCTACCCTTCAACAGGTTAATTTGAAGCCTTTCTATCTGTTTATGTTCATGTTCAACTGCCTGTGCAAGCAATTAAAAAGAGTTAGGGAGTACTTAATGCATTATGACAATAGCTTTTCAAGGTGGCTGATTGCCATTGAAGAAGCCACCAAATTTGTCAGCATCTATTTTTTAATGATATTTAATGATATTTTTTAATGATGCCAGCCCTGCCCAGTTGTGTTAACTACTGAATCCCTCCCACTGTCCTCATCGCCACAAAATATGGTTGAATTTGTCTGTGGTCCAAGGAAAGAACTGAGAGGACTAATGGGGCTTTTTGGGACAACACATGAAGTTCTGAGTTTCTGTTATGATCAACATGTAGATTGGGACTCTGAGACCTGGGCACTTACTGGACAAATATAACAAAATGCTTTCAATATTCAAAGTGACAGACCCCCCACTCCCTAATGCTGCTGTAAGGACTTACTTTATGTGATGCTTCTTGATCCGAACAGCTTCTCCCTTCCACTCGTTCCCCAGTCCCTTCAGCATTGGTGCCGGTCTCTTATCCAGCGCAGACTCTGCATGTCCCACTGAGTCTGTCAGGGGTGCCCACTCCTGGCTGCGTGCATTGAGTTTCAGTACAACAGCAAAAAGTTTCCCAGCACACTCACCAGCCAGCATGCAAAAAAACTTGTCTCACCGCTAAGGTTAAAAACAGAGGTTTTTGATACACGTCTTCTGCAGAATATGAGTTTCATTGAGTTTCAGTGTCGCTCTCCTCCTCTCCACTCTGGTGATATGGACTGCGCATTGCGCCCGCCCACACTTCCTCCTTCACATCGTTTGGGAGCTGGGACTTCTGCAGCCAGGAATGATCCACGCTGACAGTTAGTATTTGCCAATTTTTTTTTCTTTTTAATGTTGGGGCAAATAAATTTATGAACATTTTTGTCCATTGTTCATACAGATTAGTAGGGTAACAAATTTATCAATGACTAGTTATATTTATTATTTAGTAAATGAACATTTAAGATGTTATGCTCTAATAGCTAAAACTGATTATTAATATAAATAAAAAATATTGATGAGTTACACAGAAAACACGTCACCAACAAAAGCTCAGCCGTAGAAAGGGATGCATATACAAGCTGTCTTTATTATACTGTAAAATCAAACATTTCCATGGCATTCGGACTCCTGTGACTCTGTCTGTGGTTAAGTCGACTTTGTCATTGCTAGACGTCTTCTAAATATATTTCCAACTTTCCATGCTGTACAAAAATTATTATCCTTGTAATAGTACTATTCCTAAGCACTTGGCAAGTTTGCAAAAGAGATATGAAATTAGCAGAAGCCAAAGCTACGTTCAGACCTCTAAATTGGGATTTCGGGTGTGTTCACATGGAGTAGACGTCTAAATATAATAATTCATGGGCAGGATTTGTGGTCTTGTCTAGGCTGACATCCAAAGAGAGATCAGCTGTCTACTAAACTCTCTGCTATTACATTCAGTGCGATTTCTCTTGAAGTGTCTTTTTATCATTACAAATGTATAGTTTATATTGCTATGACTTTTAAACTATGAACAATATTTTAAAGGCTATATTAAGCAAAGCCCACTATTTCCTGAATTAGGTTGATAAATACATTTTTATGAACTGTAAAACTCTGGTTTTGTCTGCTTGAAGAAAGATGCTGCATTTGATTTCATCCATTGATTTAAAGCTGACCCATGAAGATATACATTAAAGGGTTCTCCGTTTTTTTTGCCTATATTTACTGCAGCTAGCCGTAGCTATATGCAAAAAGTTTTGTTTTTTTTAAACAGCTTTAACAGCGGTTTAAACTTACCTCGTTATCACTGCGCGCTCCAGCCTGAGAATCCGAAACTGCTCGGGCAGCCACAAAGTATCTTGGGGCGGGCGCATGTGCAGTTCGGATTCGCGGCCGGGAGACGAGCAGAGACGCAAGGTAAGTCTATGGACGTGTGCACCCGCATGCAGACACCGCTGGATCGGAAGTGCCTGCAAGGACAGAGGAGTCAGCGCTGGATCGGAGAGCCCCCGCATCGCTGGAGGGACAGATGAAAACATGAGGAAAGAAGAAGATCGGATTCAGAGACATCATTTAAGGTAAGTGCTAACATTAACATGGGGGGGAATGATTTTTTTTTTTACTTTAATGTCACTTTAAGGTAAAGCACAGTAAAAGCACAATATTGGCTAATGTACAGCACACCCCAGTGCACCATAATACACGTCATACATTGCAATGTGCTGCATTAAAAATGGACCATGTTGTTTTTTCCGGTGTTAAGATGTGCTTCGAGCCCATTTAAAATGAATGAGGTGCCTTAATGCAGTGCATAGTAATGCATTGCATTAACACAGATGTAATCATGCTAGGCATAGTCTGACATTTTACCTATGTGGACTGAAATAAATTGCAGCTCCTTGGTGGCCAGCAGTCACCTCTTTCTACAATATGAGTAGCAGGCAGATTTTATAAGTGTAGTGCTCACCCCAGGGGCATAACTAGAAATCACAGGGCCCCATAGCAAAATTTGGTATGGGGCCCTGTGATTTCTAGTTACACCCACCTGATAACCCAAACATCCCACCTGCAAGTGACCCTGCAAAGCTCACCATAGATCATCTATGGTGGGCTCTGCAGGGTCTCAGGTGGGCTGGCCAGTAGAAAGGCATCATGGCACACTCACAAACTAGCATGTAAAACAACTTGTCTCACCACTAAGGACAATGACAGAGGTTTGGATACACGTCTTCTGCAAAGGATGTGTAAGCCGCACTGCCGCGCCAAGGCACCTCTTATAGTGCGGTCCTAACTCTAAACTATGAGAGTCTCCATCTTGGAGCACATGGGGCAGAAGATATCAAATTGGGTGCAGGCCTGTCAGGAGGACGCCCCACCTCCTTAAAGGTACAGAAACACACAAGGGATCCCGCACATCCCATTGGCAGCTGGCCAGACCCTCTTATTTGTCATCCCTGATCCAGTGTCCGCCTACTCCTCCTCCAGGGTCGCTGACGGGCCCCGGATCCTCCTTCACTGCCGACGACGGACCCAGCCTCCTCCTCCGCAGCTGCTGGCTGTCAGTGATTCAGCAGCAAGTGTGAGGAGGAACGCGGCGCTGCACACATCACTGACAGGTTGTCAGTGATCTGAACAGCGCACGTTCCTCCTCACAGCCGCCAGTGACAGCCAGCAGCCCAAGATGCCATAGCGACCCAGGTGGCCCGCACGGCGTCAGGGGGATGTCCTGGTTGGACCCCTCTGTGACCCGGGCCTCTGGGTCGCTTTGGCGATTGTTCCGCCACTGGCTCACCCCGGAGGGGCTGCTGGAATAAACAGGTTCTTCTGTCACCCAACAGAAATTGGGAGGAAATGCTTTCAAAATGATGTCTCAGTGACAATGGTCAATAGGACAAATAGACACACAAAAAGCAATAAAAAACTGACAGTGGGTCTAACAATGGGTCTCCCTATGACATTGGGTCTCCCTGTTTTATCCAAAAGAAAGATAATTGCTTCTACATACACATTAAAACTAACTGATCATATTTCAGTTATTTTTGTTAATCGGCACAGCCATTGTTCTGCAAATTGCTCATTAAAACTGAATCAATTTGACTGCAAGCTCTAATTCCATTACTTATTTCTATAGCATTACTCTACATTTCTGTTTTCCTGCAGTTCACTGTTGCACTCTGGACTCAACAGCGATAGCTCAGCAAATCCGAAGAGTGATGGTGGCTTCAAAGTGCAATAAGCTACATTAACCAGTTCAAAATAATCTTTTATCAATAGACCACAGTAACTTGACTGCATAAAAAAAAAAACATTTAAAAAAAATCCAGCTTGGCTCACTGGGTATATGGGCCACTTTACTCCTGGTTTAAAAGATTTTGAGCATTTGGGCTTCTGCATTGATCTCATATCAGCTATATCATTTTAAGCATTTGGTGGGTGCACCTAAAATACAGTACAACCTTAAAAAAACTGGATCCCTTGAAGCACCAGCCTGGTGGCGGCAAGCCCCAGACATTTATGTATTAGCAGTGCCCCAGAAGGTGCTAAAGAGAATGAGGAGAGCTTATGTAAAACTTATTTAACCATTCCCACACCCACAGGGTTTAGAAAAGAAAATTCCCCTCGCATGTTTACCATAATAGAGAAGTTAAAAAAGCACACAAACATGGATTAAACAAATTTACATTTAAGGTGATATTAAACACTTTAAAAAAAAAATTGTATAGTGCTGCAGACAAGAGCACTTACCATTTGTGTGTCAGTTTTCCTTTCTAAGTATTATGTTGCTCTGAAATCTTTATCTCCAAATGGGTCCTTTTATTGGGTGACTCCATCAATGTACAGGGTGCCATGGAGCCACCTTTGTGGCTGCCAATACACACCGTACATTAAAGCAGACAGTTCCGGACCCTCCCCCTTCCCCCCCTCCTCCATCCTCCTAGTGAGTGACTCACCGCAGCTTCAGCCTCTGCTGCGAGCAGTGCACTGTGTATACAAAAGGTACAGGACACGTGCTTCTGTACCTGGAAGTCAGGGAAATCCATTCTGTGGGACCTGGAGCCATGGCGGTGAACAAAAGTGTTTTTGCAGACATTAAAAAAAAAAAAAATAAGTCCTGGGGAATGTTTAATTATCTATTTAGAATGCAAAACAGCACCCTTTTCGGGTGGTCATGTGACCGCCATTGAAACCATTGGAGAGTTGGCGCTGTCTAGTGTATCCTTCCTCCACAGAGCTCAGGATAGGATTGGAACGATACGGAGGGGACCTCTCTACAACTCCACGTGCCTACCGTACAGAGTCTCTGATGACTCAGGAAGGGGCTCTTCTCATTGAGGTAACTGGGGGCACAGGGGCACACTTGGAAATGCAGTGGTGGTACAGGGATAAACATGTAGATACTGTATACAGGCACATAGAGACATGCTGGGGGCACAGGGGTGCCCTTGGAGATACAGAGGCACATAGGTGCATGCTGGTGGCACAGAGGTACCCTTGGACATATGGAGGTTTCTTCAGTGGCTGTCTCTCCTCGCTCTCTCTCCTATTTTTGATCTGATACATACTGTGTTGTGTGGTTACTTTATACTGTGTATACTACTGTTTAGCATTCATAACATTTCAAAGCTTTAAATATAATGTATTATGTCTCTTACGTCATTTTTGAGAGAGGCCTGGAACCTAACTCCCTTACTTCCCGTTGACTTACATTATAAACTGGGTTTCAATTTACATCAGTTTCTATTTGCAACCATTCCTTCAGTAGCCTATCCCTGCCGTAAATTGAGGGCTACCTGTATTGTCTAAATACAGGTTGCATCTGCACTCTTACTTGAATCTTGGTGTGCGTTATTTATTTTTTTCAGTGTAGGAGCTTCCTATAATAAAGACCAGTCATTGCTGCTCTCTCTCCTTGTGCATGGCGACTGGTCTTGGCCTTTTGGGTCCCTCCCACAGCTCTGCTCTCTGCATTGACTATCTGCAGTTCAGTGATGTCACAACTGATTTTACAACCCAAAATAACTGGGTATGCAAAGGTATTTGGTGCACACAAGGGGATTTATATGCTTTGTGGCTTTGTGACTACCTTTAGGCGTTCCCTTAAGACACATCTCTTCAGGGAAGCTTATCCGACCTCAACCTAACCACTGAAATATCAATTTCTCAAACAATTCATCCCCACACAGCTACCTCCTCATGTATCACTTCCCCCTCCCTTTTAGATTGTAAGCCCTCAGGGACAGGGCCCTCCTTACCATCTTGTCTTGAATTGTACTGTAACTGTAATGTGTTCCTTATATTGTAAAGCGCTGCACAAACTGATGGCGCTATATAAATCCTGTATAATAATAATACAGCCGAATATATTTAAATGAAAGTTTTTTTCCCCGGAGTTCAGCTTTAAAACTTTCCCTAGTGCCCCTTCACCAATTTGTTTAAAGAGGTTCAAATTTGTTGCAAGTCTAATGACGTTATCTGCCCCATACTGGATCTCCCCTGCATTCAAAAACCTTGTTAAAAGTTAATTTTGTGGGTCAGTAGTGTCTTGTGTTGGTTCTGAGGAGCATTTAGAGTAATAGAAGCTAATAGAGTATTAATAAGTAGGAAGAACTGGACTGTGCACTTCGTTCAATTATTAAGAATCTCTAAGGTTCAAAAGAGGGTGAGCGCTATCAAAGACATAGCATATGCAATAAGCTTTCCTGAATGATCTATAAAAACCTCCTGGCACCTATGTATGTGGAAGTTCCCAATGCCTATCATTACATGGTTGGTGTTTTGTGAGGGACCACCCTATTTTCTAAGAGCCCCTCCCTGAATGAAGGGCATAAAGGCTGGCATTAGCATGCAGGAAGGACATTCCATATAAGCCCATCTTTAAAATTTGGTATGGGAAATAGGAAAGCTCTTCCAGGCATATATTGCCAAAGTTGATTTTCTAACTTTGTAGATTGATTACTTCACTGATAATTGTTGACTTGCTCTACTCTACACATCACTATATTGCACTGCCTTCCTCAGTAAGTCCATTAGGTGGCATTATCACTTCCACCTTTTGCTTTACTACGAGATGACAGGCCATGAGAGTGGAAACATAAGTAAGAATAGCTATGTCTGCCTTCACAGAGTAACTCCTCATTCAGGAATAAAAAAGAAATTATATGATCAATTACTGACTCATTTCATCTTTCACTTGCAAAAGGTAACCTGCGTTTAGGCTGGCATGCAGTGAAAAGCATTTATTCTCTGCAGAAGAGTCAATTAGGGATGTACTGCACACATCAGCACCACCAGAAAGGTACATGTTGGGAGCTGTTCAACTGTGAGGAGTTGCTGGTATATGTACATCTAATTAGATTAAAATCCTAAAACAAATGACATATAGCCTGCAGTTCTGTCATTGTTAGACGGAAGGTATCACCAGTATTCTTCTAGCTCATTCCTGTAGGGGATTGGGGACTGTGAGCATGCACATTAGGCGTGATGCTGGGCTTGCTGTCTCTGATCATATTAAAGATAATGTTTCCCAGGTATTAGCATAAAATCTGAACAGCTAAAACACTGAGAATTCCAGAAAAGCTCTCAGGGGATAGCAGTAGAAAGGAAAGATGATTAGTGTGGGTGTATTAAAGGAGTTAAAGTGTGAAATGCTAAATATATACAGGCAGATCATTCACTGGAAAGAAATGTGACAAGTGACCTGCACAAGGCAGCACACATAATAACATAAACATTCCCTTTCCTATGTAGAAAGGGAAACTATCAGTGAATTTGCAACAGATGTGGACATCTCTGTGCAAGCTACTGAGCACCTCCAACACTTGCAAGTACTAATTACTGCTCATGAGTTAACCCCTGCAAATCACAAGTGATGCTCAAATCGGCCACATTATTTGTGGATATCAGGTCATGTATGGCCATAGGATAAAACAAATCTGGGTATTGTTATGTTTCCTTGTATTGATTTAGTTATCTCTCTCTCTCTGTCTGATCCTAAATGTACTTGCATTAGACTGTGGAGTTATATAGAAGCTTTTCTTCTGCCTTAGAACAACAAATGGTTAATAATGCAATATATAATGCATGCAGCAGCCTTCACAGCAAGCCACAAGGTGTTCCACTTAATCATGTCATCTCCTGTGTACGTGCTCTTCTGTGTTCCTTCTTTCCATTTTACTGACATCTCATGTGATGTATTTATTTGTGGTCAAATTATGCAGCACCTCTCTGGCTGCCAACAAATTGCTGGAATGAACAGTGTCAGGAAAGCTGCATGTATTAGAGATGACTCTGCCCCAGGCAGATTTGTATTGATAGCTCTACACAGGGACCTATTGATCACAGTGCGCAAAGTCATGAAAAGCCCAAATACGCTGCAATTTACTGAATTTTTACATTGAGAAACTTTGGCGTAATTTATCAAGCTGACTTGTAGAATTGTATTGTTGTTTGGGGACCTTCGTGGACTATAGTGTAAGCCCATTTTAATGCAAACCCCCCCCGCCCCCCCCACTGATTTCCCAGAATAAAATCATACCTGCAAAGAATATGTGTTTTAGTTTTGACTCTTCATACAGCTTTACCAAGCAAGGTAAAAAAAATAAATAAATCTTGAGAACGTAGCAGGGTACAGTTCACCAATGGTTCATAATTCATTATTTTATTTGATTGTACAAATTTTATAACAAATATATTGGACTTTCCATTAAATGTCTTCTGCTCTCCGTTTTAATACAAATTACAGCAGAAAAGGATGAGGCCCAAAACGACTTCTCAACATTTCATCTGGTCCAAAAACCAAATACGGTTAGGATGTGTTTACCTTTCCGGCCATACATGTTAAAGTAAAGTTGTGCTTCGCCCATGTCCCGGAGCATGTTATACTTGTCTTACCTCCACTTCCCTGCCCCTCCAGTACTTCCAGGTAGGGGTAAGTCCCTGATGCTTGGTGATTGGCCAACTACCGTTGCACATTTTTGTAAAAAGATTGGTTAAAAGATATCATCACAGTGATTCTTTGAAGTGATGGCTGCTGAGAATACATATTGGCACAAGATAATCTTTGATAAGCATTTGATTAGTAGGCATAGAGTCCTCAACCCCCATACTGGGTCTGGTTTTAAAAGAGGATCTGTTACTTTGCCCTGCATGGTAAAGTTTAGTAAGGTTGGCAAGTGGTCCATCATGTCATGAAAAATATTAACACCAATGCTGTGAACATCCAATTGAATTGTTACCTACCATCACGTTTACCAGTTAGAACACTTGGATTAGAAATTAGGTATATTTCAGGTAAAATATTTTACAATCCATCCATTTATTTAGGATGTTTGACTACTCAGACAGCATACCAGTGAAAATTGGGATGGGCATGGCTGGCTGTTGTTTAGGTATAATTAAAGTGTTATTAAACTCAATTAAAATGTATTATCACATAGCTGAACTTTCTTGTGTGCTCATTCATTTAGTTTTCATCACAGGACTCATTTTTTTAATCCCTTCCAATACTTCCAATTCTTATGTGGCTGCATTCACTAGCGAGGTCTCTATGGAGCCCCATCATAGTCACCGAAGCAGAGACGCACAGGTGACACAAAGAGTCACAGGTGGCACAGATGGCACTTGGCTGCAACCGAAGAGAAAAAGTAAAAGATTCAGTACAGCCCTACAATACATGCACATTGCCCATGTATTATTCCTTTAAAAAGCATTGCAAGTACAGTAAAATACCTGTTAATCTGCCAGAAATCCAATACGCTCCTATCTTCCTGTTTGGCCTGACAACATTGTGCTTTTTTGCTGCTCTTAAATCTTAACCAGCATTTTCAGCCTTGCCTGAGTCCTCATTTGCTAATGTATAGAACTTTGCTTATCCCTCAACCCTCTCTGTCCCTCTCCACATGCATACATTGATTCCGGTCCCAGCAAACCAATACCACTGAGGAAAATCTCCCCTACAAGGACACAAAGAGCAACAAAAACCTTCCTGGGAAAAAAAACATATTTTTATTGTCGTATGAGTCCCTATTGAAGTGAATTCCCCTCACATTCTGTCTTGGTGGCCATTATCACTATGACATTAAAGTTACAAATATTTGAGGAAATTATGTATAAAAAATTGACAAGGGTTCTAGGTGTTCCCCACTCAATCCAATATGCAGGAGGATAAGATTTTGGATCAAGCTCTTATTAAGATTACTTATATTAGGTTGAGCAATTAAAAACAATTAAAACAGACAATAGGTTTCTTTTAAAGCCCTAAAATCTCACTGTTACTATAACCTCTATTGAACGTACCTATCAGTATCTTCAGGTTCCTTCCAACTGTCCATGGTGAAACATGGAGGGGGAGAGTAACAGACTGGTTCCACCAGAATGTCACCATTTGACAGTGCCAATGTACTCCCCTCCCTCTTCCCCAGTTGAAAATTGTATTTATTCCCATTAAAGTGTATCTATACCCAAAACATTTCTTTGTTTAGATTTGGATAGAATGGCAAAAGGTTAGAACCCCTTGTCAGGTTTTACTGCTATTGGGACTCCTGTTCTCTTTCAAATGCCAATATATGCAATTACATACCTCCTTACACCTAGTCTGCGCAGTATGACCGCTTGCTGAATTTGCACAATCCACAGGCAGCTTAGGTCTTTAATTAGACACTGTTGAATCCAACTTAGTTGGATGTTTTTTCATATTTCAAAATGTAAGAAGACAATGACTTTCCTAAGCCCTGTCTCTGCTAGAAAAGAGAAACTAAGCTGAGCAGTAGGGTGTACAGCAGGATGTATCTTGCTATGTACTAACCAGTCCAAACAGGTGGGGGAAACAGGGTAACATTCCAAGGGCACCAAAGTAAACAAGCTGCTGTGTGCACAGCTCCATTAGGGAGATTTCCCCTCACTTTCTGTTCTGGGGACAACATTTTACCAGACAGAAATTGAGAATAAACACATTTTTACTTCCGTATGTGTTAAGGTAAAGAGATTTCCCCTCTCTTCCTGTCCCGTGCACAACCTTTTTAGCAGACAGGAAGTGAAGGAATCCTTGCTTCCTTATTTTCTCCTTTCTTTATTCTTCCCCACTCAATCCAAAATAAAAAGTGTTTTTTTTATACATACATTTTAAGTCTTACTAAAATTATTCCTATTACATAAAACAATTGTATCATAATTATTTGATATACGATCATTTAAAGTCGTAAGCTCTCAAACTTTTTTTCCATAATGAATGCTGATGAAACAAATATACATTGTCCAGGAAAGTATTTTTTCTATATTTTTGCCAAAACACTTATAGTCATCATGTTTTTGAACAGCTCCAGCTCTCTCAACTCGGCTTCCCTAAACTTCCTGTCCAGTACTAAACTACAAGGGGCAGAGCAGTCTCCAACAGCTGTCCATCCATTAGTTTGGATAAGAGAGGAGGGAGTGGCAGGGTAGAAGCCTGCCTTGCTGTGTTTGTGGAGATACTCACAGCTTACTAGCACGCACACGGGTGGCTCCATAGGACCCTGCAAGGGAAAGGAGCCACCATAACACAGGATATCAAGGCAGCGCTCATGGGACCAGCTGATTCTGCAGGAAGCTAAAACTTTGAAACATCGAGAAGCAGAACACATTGTAAGTGGCTTAATCAGCATGTTAAATAGCTTAAAAACATCTTGACTTTAATATGACGTTTAATATTGTAACACAAAAGCAGGGGTGTCCATTTGTGTATAGTAAATACTTTAGGTAATTTATGCATGATACACACTTAGCTTATAAACTAATTAGAATTGAAATAAAAAAAATCAAACATGAAAGTAAAGTAGTGTAAAAAATGAGACAAGCAGCGTGAGGTGTAGCAATCACAACACCACTGAACAGAAACAGGTAAAAAGTGACAATGGTGTCTCAATAATGAAATGAAAGCATACAAGGACAAACCAGGACCAGCTAATTACATGAGCTGTAGCCGGGTGTAATTTTATGCACATACATAATTTGTTTATTTTTAATCACTAAATCCATGTTGTTATTTTAATTCTTAAAATGCACATGAGCATATCTAGCTACTCAACCAAGACCTTCTCTGACCACTTCTCTAAATATAGGACTCCATTTATAAAGGTTTTCACACAAGATCTCCACAGCTTTCTCGCACTATTCTAACTGGATTCAGTTGGGAAAATGTGAGAATCTTTGGAGAAAGTTGTGTGAAAATCTCTATAAACAGAGGCATTAAAATTGATCTCCATATATAAACAGTTATCCAGAATTCTATAGGCATTTGGTAAGCAGCTGCACAAATTCTTCCTAACCTGTGTGTCATTTATCTGTAATTTTCCTGACACTGCCGATGTTTCTTTCACACTGCAGTTGGCCTCTTGGGGTGTCTATCAAGACAAATTTGTGTCCGATTGTTATTCTTTTCCTCAACAGCTGTCCATCCATTAGTTTGGATAAGAGAGGAGGGAGTGGCAGGGTAGAAGCCTGCCTTGCTGTGTTTGTGGAGATACTCACAGCTTACTAGCACGCACACGGGTGGCTCCATAGGACCCTGCAAGGGAAAGGAGCCACCATAACACAGGATATCAAGGCAGCGCTCATGGGACCAGCTGATTCTGCAGGAAGCTAAAACTTTGAAACATCGAGAAGCAGAACACATTGTAAGTGGCTTAATCAGCATGTTAAATAGCTTAAAAACATCTTGACTTTAATATGACGTTTAATATTGTAACACAAAAGCAGGGGTGTCCATTTGTGTATAGTAAATACTTTAGGTAATTTATGCATGATACACACTTAGCTTATAAACTAATTAGAATTGAAATAAAAAAAATCAAACATGAAAGTAAAGTAGTGTAAAAAATGAGACAAGCAGCGTGAGGTGTAGCAATCACAACACCACTGAACAGAAACAGGTAAAAAGTGACAATGGTGTCTCAATAATGAAATGAAAGCATACAAGGACAAACCAGGACCAGCTAATTACATGAGCTGTAGCCGGGTGTAATTTTATGCACATACATAATTTGTTTATTTTTAATCACTAAATCCATGTTGTTATTTTAATTCTTAAAATGCACATGAGCATATCTAGCTACTCAACCAAGACCTTCTCTGACCACTTCTCTAAATATAGGACTCCATTTATAAAGGTTTTCACACAAGATCTCCACAGCTTTCTCGCACTATTCTAACTGGATTCAGTTGGGAAAATGTGAGAATCTTTGGAGAAAGTTGTGTGAAAATCTCTATAAACAGAGGCATTAAAATTGATCTCCATATATAAACAGTTATCCAGAATTCTATAGGCATTTGGTAAGCAGCTGCACAAATTCTTCCTAACCTGTGTGTCATTTATCTGTAATTTTCCTGACACTGCCGATGTTTCTTTCACACTGCAGTTGGCCTCTTGGGGTGTCTATCAAGACAAATTTGTGTCCGATTGTTATTCTTTTCCTCAAGCTAAGCCTGCTTTACTCCTATAGACCTATATACTTGTGTGAACTACCAGAACACGCTGCAATTTTCTATACCCTTGGTGCCCAATAATCGCCCACTGTCAACGTGCAGCCTTCTGGCTCCAGACTTCCAATGAGGTCTGGAGCACAGGTGGCTGCATGTTGAGTGACAGCCACTCTGGTGAACATTAGCACTGGAACCGCCGGCTGTCAAAAAAAAAAAACCCTCAACCCAATACTAAACCTAGAAGCTGAACCGATCAACTCCTGGGTTTCTTCTCCTGCCACCAAGTACTCCATAGGAGCACTAGCAGCAGGCGATGTAAATACAATGTGGACCAATGCTTCCATCCTTGGATCCCCTGCCCCTTTATGACAACACAGAAAGTGATCTACACAAAGGAACAGGCCCTGCAGGCAGTTGCGGTGAGGGTAGCAGCTCTGGAAGAAGCGCATGCTGGGTAATGTGTGCTAGCTGGCTCATGGCTTTGTGTTAGTCCAGATTTGAGCATGGAATAGGGCATTTGTCTTGGAGATTGTGGCTGAGTTGCATTGCTGTATGTCCTATTATGGGTTTTGTTTGTGGGACTCAGCCCCCCCCCCTCCATGCTATCTTCATTTTGTGATTGCAAAAGCCTGTCTAGGAAACTTTGAATTTTTGCAATCAAATTTGTGGCCGCTGTACGAAAATCATACGACGGTTCGATCATTCTCCTTCCCTTTTCTTCATCGAAGGGCAAAAGAGGAAATATCAATCCCCCACATACACAGAATTTCTAATTAAAAACATAATATCAGCAGCATGTCGAGTAATATATACAGATCGCTTGTAGGTCAGTGGCCAAAATAGTATTAGCTTTTATATCACAAGCTGGTGACTGCCTTTAGAATCATCTAAATAGAGCATGGGGTTCTAAATGGGTAGATAGTCCTAAAAAGAGCAGAAGCAGAAAGGGGCAGGTCAGGAGTCAGGCAGGAAGAGGCACAGGAGCCAGCAATATGATCCACAGGTCAACCTAGTTGTTGTACCAGCATCACGCTCTTCTAGTCTGGAAGTATTTATAGACACGTTTGACCTTTACAGGACTAATAATCATGAGTAATTGGACTTGTGCAGACAATGTGTAGTCAGAGCTGTAATGCTGGGATGTAGCCGGCTTTTACCCACATAATCAGCCTTGTGTAACTAGGCCTACTTCTCGTTGTGTACCTCATCAGTGGGGACATATGTCTGCACAGAACTATTACATCAGCACTGTCATCTACTAATTACTGATCCTAATATTTTATTGTCTCTTTCACCCAAAAAAACCACAAACTGGGTTGCAGTTTTGCCGTTGGGCTGTTGGAATAGAAAACCTACACTGAGACCACTGCAACTGACAATTCGCAAAAGAAAAATACACATTTCAAAATGGCACGCGTTCTAGGATTGTTGATAAAAAAAATAGCATTGGTTTTATTTTTAGGAACTTTGGTGTTAATAAAAAATGTTTCCAATAAAGAGTTATACAGAATACAATATAACAACAATTGTGTCACAGTTATTGAAACTGGAAGGCCTACTCAAAAGCAAAATACTGACCACCTTAAGGCCCGATTCACACCTAGGAGACGCGCGTAGAAACATGCTTTTTTTGCTGCAGGTTTTTGCACATTTTTACGCATGTAAAAGATGCGTACATTAAGTTGCGCATTTTTATGAGCAGATTGTGACACATTGATGTAAATGGCAAAAAAGCACTAAACCAATTGCAATGCCCATTTCCATGCCTTTCCTATTGACTCTTATGAGACAGACAAAATGAGCTGTGATCTGCCAAAAAGAAGCTCATGTACTTTTTTCCAGCGACAGGCGTTTTGCTTATTGCGACAAAACGCTCAGATGTGCACAGGGGCCATAAGAATGAATGGGATCTTTTTTGTGAAGCATTTGGTCGTGCTTTTTCAGCCGATACAATGCGCTTAGTGTGAACCAGGCTTTAACTGAATTTCCGTGTGTGTGGTGGTTGAAGTGGGGGGGAAATGTTCTGTGGATTGTACCCATTGCAAGGATTTTAGTAAACGTAACTGCAGATTCTAATCCTCAGTTTTTAAAAAAATAAGGCTTTCCATCCCATGTCTGCTCTAGTGATAATGTTGGAGGGTCTGTTTTCATTAGTGCCACCTGAGCTGCGTTATAATACCCCATACCCCGCGTTTTTCTTTCTGAAATAGTATTGGTATTTGTTATAGAGATGTGAATATTGCTTACCAGAGTTCTTTCATTAATATGCTTTCTGAAAACCATAGCTATTTTATATGTATAGATAAGGAAACAGATAACCGTTCTCAGGTATCTATTCAGCTTCGGAGTAATGGAGTGAATTTATTAGTTGTGGTGGATGGGCTGGAAGGGTTCATTTTAAACCTAGCAGCTGAGTCAATAGTAATTCACAGGCTAACAGCTTTGTAGTAATGTGATAGCTGAGAACACAGATATCCATTCATTCAGCCTCCATGATGTCCTGCTTCTGGAATATGTCCAAATATGGTATGAACTTTGTAAATTATAATATATATTACATCATCCCTGGAAATCATAAAGAGTGTTGTAGACACTCATAACAAAACTGTCTAAAGTTAGTGCCACAAATGTTGCAACTAGCAACAGGTTCATGTGTCCATCAGAAACATGTATACAAATTTCTCATACTGGACACTCCATCTTTAGTGCATATTCAGTCCTCGAGCCACACAGTGTCCTTGGTTGCTAGGACACTGTCAGCTGCATGGTGTCATTGGTTGCTAGGATGCTCTGCTCTCGGCCGCATAGCATCAGTGGTTTTTAGGATGCTCTTGACAGTGCAGCAGACAGCTTCCTAACAACCAATAGCACTGTGCTCCTGACAGTGTCCTAGAAACCATTAACAGGGGGGGCTGGCACACTCAAACACAAACTACACTTTACTATGGTGAGGCCCAACTCTAAGCACTGCCCTGTCTCTGTAGGCCAATTTAGAGTTTGTCTCAATGTATTTATTTATTACAGGTATTTATAAAGCGCTTTACAGTGCACATTCACATCAGCCCCTGTCCTCGAGGAGCTTACAATCAAAGGTCCCTATCTCACATACATATAGGGCTGATTTAGCCAGGAGCCACTTAACCTTCCAGTATGTCTTTGGAGTGTGGGAGGAAGCCAGAGTGCCCGGAGGAAACCCATGCAAGCACAGGAAGGCATTGCAAACTCCTTACAGATAGTGTCCTGACCAGGATTTGAACCGCTAACCACTAAGCCGCTGTGCTACCCTAAAATTACCTCCAGTTTCCTTATCTACAAACTGATAGTAATTCTTTTTGAATTTGTCACAACCACAGAGAGACATTGTGAAAATAGGGGAAATAAAAACTACCCAAATGTGTCAGAACTCTTAAATAAAGAGGGGGGATTCCTAAAAACTGGAGCACAAAGAATTTGGAGCAGTTGCCCATTGACCACTCCACCTCTCTGTTTCATTCTCAAAGCTTAACTGAACACATTGAAAAGAGAAGCTGATTGGTTGCCAGGGGCAACTGCTCCAGATTGTGTCTACTCCAGTTTTGATGAATTCCCGCCACTGTGTCAAACTCTGTATTAACCCCCCCATGTGTATTAAAGTAACTCTATTTATGTATTTATTTATTACAGGTCTTTATATAGAGCTGACAATTTACCCAGCGCTTCATATTTGCATATTCACATCAGTCCCTGCCCTCAAGGAGCTTACAAACTAAGGTCCCTATCTCACATGCATACATACAGAGTCAATTTAGACAGGAGCCAATTAACCTTCCAGCATGGGTTTGTAGTGTGGGAGGAAACCGGAGTACCGGGAGGAAACCCACGCAAGCACAGACAGAACATGCAATCTCTAAAACCAATGTTTTTTTTCGTGACTGTGTCTCTGCTAGGTTAATCTTTCTGTTTGCCCGGTGACCACTGCCCCTGGGACAGAATGGGAGGAGAAAATCCAACATTTAGAGTTGTCATCAGAACAGGAATTGAGGGAAAATCTTCCAATGAGGACACCTGTTCAGGTGACAACTAAGAGGGGATTCCCCTCACTTTGAAGATATTTCCTCTCACTTTCTGCTGTGTTTACAGGACAGGAAGTGAAGGGGAAATATCCCCAATGGGACACAGATGGCAGAAAAAGGATTTATTCATTCCCCACTTATTTAAAATGAAAAAATAAAAATAGATTCTAGCTAGATTCACCAATGTATGCGGCAAAGATGTACCTGAGCATCAATTCAGAGATCGGCAGTGCAAGATTTGCCTGCGGTCATGAGATTCCCTTGCTGAGCTGAATTTATGCTGAACTGTTGCTTTGTGTAATATCATGGAATAACTTATGTAATAACTATCATAAAACAAGTCAATGTTAAGTATTTTTATTGGTGAGTATAGAGTTCAGTTATGTGTGTAATTACTGGTGGCTTGTCACTCCGTATTAATCTATATAATCTTTATCAGTGATACTTTTATAGTCTGGCTGTAACACTCTACAATACAATATTTAGTGTAATATAACAATAAATAATTTAGGTTTACAGCTGTTAAGCAGAAATAATTATAGTAAAAAAAAAAAAAAAGTTATATATTAACGAGAAAGAGAAAAGGGGGTATGAGTAAACCTTGACACATTAATGCCCAGTAGGTAAAGAACATTCAGTATTGTTTATTTCAGATTCACCCTGTGCACTGTGGATTTCAGGAAAGCATCATATCTATGTCCTGAAAATAGAGAATCGCGCCTTGTGGAATCATTCCAGACATGAGGAGTATTTAGTCTCAGCTACATTACAACACTTTATCATTGTCTCCCTGCAGGAAGTGCTGGCTCACTTCCTAACTGCCTATCAACTGCTGCTCATTTGGTTTTTTTTATGTGGGTCTTTGTATTATCAGAACTTGCTATTACATGGATGTCATTCTTATGTTTATGGATGGAAACCGTTGTTTGGGTACAAATATTTATATTATGCATGGGATACTGTACTGCAAATTATACAAACAGTGAAAGTCGCCATGTAGTACAATGATCAAAAATCATCAGGCTAGAAGTTGATGGTTTTTTTTAAGCATCACAAGATTCAAGAGTTTTTGCATAGTCTTCTTCGTATCGAATGGAAGAGTGCTAATGTGGCCACACACTGCTTGCATTTCATAATATAATGTTAGGGAGGGGGCTGTGAGAAGTTATGTTTACTCTAATCCTGTCTACTGTGCTGGCAGATCTCATTATCAGGTTTCAACACTGGCCTAACAGAAGCGTTAGAAGCGTGGTATGTTTCCCTCTACTTTCAAACTGCTCAGAGTAGCTTGCAATCTGCACTAAGCGCCTTCACCAAAGAAACAACTGAAAGTTAAAAAATGATTTTTATGTATGCCGTGTGAATAGGAACTCATATACATCTAGAGGGGTTTTCACAAATTTGACTGCAAAAGTGGAAATACATTTTAAGTTGAACACTCAGCTGACACAAAGATAATATCTTAAAGGGCAAGTGAATGAGATGTTCCTTTAGCGTATCCTTGACATCTCAGGCATGTAGCCAAAATGCCCTATGCTAAACACAATCTTAGATGGTTGTAAGAGGCCATTACAGCTAAAGTGCAGGGCTACAGACATTTGTTCCAAAAGCTCCAGGACATGAAGGTGATAGAAGGGTCCGTAGGGATTTGATTCATAGTGATACAGTTTCACAAATCAAAGTCACTGCCAACAGAGGATAGGAAGTTACTGCAGGTAATTCAAACTAAGGCCTAAGTTGGAAGACCAAGTGTCTGTCAGTAAAATCCCTAAATATAAGAATACCATTAGCCTGTTTGGTGGTATGCTTGTTAAGATGTATGACTGACATGCCTACAGTGAGCAATACATTTCCTTTCAAAGAGAAAAATTTCTTATATGTTATCAGGAGAGGCCCGTTATTTCATAGGTTTGTTTTCAGTCCTCCGAGAGTATTGGAGAGTTCTTTTCAGTTGCAGAAACTCTAAAAGACCCAAGAGTAGACGAAACTTCATTAATCAGTTTAGAAACAACTCCTTGTGAATTTGAGTCATATGAAATTAGCTCATATACAGACTCTGCAGGAGTAGACTCTGGGGACTTAGCATCTGAATGAGGGATGATAATAGGGGCCTCAGGGACACTTAGAGATGGAGGCCCAATAGGGTCAAAAATAAACTATACTGTGAATGGCGCAGGAGCCTCCGCAAGCAATCTGTTCTATTATCTGTGTACGAACTGGTATAAAATCCAAAGAGGACATAAGGGCCCTGTGGACACAGGTAAGGTCTCAGCTTCATCTAGAAGACTGATGAAGATGACTCTCTAACAATATGGGTCACAGGATCTAGGTTACTGGTGTTGGTTCTATTTGGGGATACTGGGAAATCACCCCTAGAAGCAGTAGGGGAGTATAGGCATAGGTCACCCGCTGCAGTGGAACTGTTCTCTGTGTCTTTAACCAGTTGACATCCGCGGTGTTAAACCCCCTTCCCATCCAGGCCATTTTTCAGTATTCAGCGCTGCGGTACTTTAACTGACATTTATTCCGTCATGCAGCGCTGTACTGAAATGAATTTTATACCCTTTTTTTGGGGACAGATAGAGCTTTCTTTTGGTGGTATTTATTCACCACTGGGGGTTTTATTTTTTTACTATATTAAGGAAAAATTACCAAAATAAAAAAAAAACAGTTTCCCCTATATTAAAATGATAAAACATTTATTATTACCCAATTTTTTGGTAAAATATAAAAGATGGGGTCATGTCGGGTAAAAAGACACTAAACATGTCAAGCCTTAAAATTGCGTGCGCGCGCGAAACCTCAAAAAACGATAATACCCAAAATTGGCCATATGCGACGCTTTAAAAGCTGTTACCGCTCATCAGTTTAGTGTTATCAGTGATTGATGGCCCTAAAATGATTGCTCTCACTGCGACGTTCGCGGCGATATGTAACATGTGTAGCGCAATTGTAATTTTTGCGCGCTGGGGCACCGGACGCGTATTTACGTTTATAGGCGCGTAAACGTGGGGGTGGGGGAGTTAAACATTTTGGGGGGGTTTTTTCCCCTTTTTTTATATGTGGCTTTTATTTTATTTTATTTTTTTATGTGTTACTTTTCTTTTTTTTTATTTATATTTTTTTTTTTGCACTTATTGTTATTGCTATTATATAGGGGGATAACAACCCCCTATATAATAGCAAAGGCACACTGACAGGTCCTCTTTATGGAGATATTAGGGGTCTCTAGGACCCCTAATATCACCTGTGGACCCCAAAAGAAGCTGATGAAGCAGAGATCTGATGAAGCAGAGATGTGCCGCGAACGAGCACATATAGGCGATCGGCGGGCTATGGACCCGCTGACCGCCTATATGTGAAACACCCGGTAACGGGTGTGTGCAACGGTCGGGTCTTTTCTGCCCGTGCGTGCCCGCTAGGTGGCGCGCGCGAGCAGGCAAAAATTGCCGTCTGGAGACGGCAACCCGCAAATGTAGCAGTGCCGTCCGTCCGTTTTTTTACTACGGGCGGACGGCAAGAGGTTAAAAAGACATGTTGCAACACATATCAGAAAACAACTAGGCCCAAAATGAGGCAAGGCCTTACATACTCACAAATCTAAACAGCTGGTGCTGACCAAGTCACTGACGGTAGGCAGTGGATCGAGACTGGAGACCAGATGGTCCACAAGGTGTTTCAGAAGCAGGAACAGCAGTAGGACAATGCTTCCTCTAAGATGAATGGCTCAAGAAAGCGCACAACACGTCACCCAGCAGATTACATCCGCACTCTTAACTGTTAGCGTGGTAAATTGGCAATGAGGGGAATTTTAAAATGGGGCTCAACAATACTAACTCTAAAGGTAGCTCAGAGACTGGGTCACGCCAGGTGCCGTGCCACAGCTCTGGACCTGGAGAGTGCTCTGCAGTTACAGTACTACAAGCTAAGTTAAGCTACTCCTGCAATCTTCCAGTCCAGATGGATCAGAGTAGGACCTCCCAAGTTGTTGCTGAGGGTCTTTTCTAGAAACTAGCATAAGCAGTGTTTTGAAGTCACCAAAGAGGAAAATATCTAGAGTGTAATGAGTAACTTCACTGAAGAAAAATAGAGATAAAAAAATAGGAATAAAAGGAAAGGAAAAGTATAGTTAGACTAACCTCCTAGGTCACTAGCAAAATAAACTGAGATTCCTGTTTTTTGTTTGCCAGTGTCCCAACTCCCTGTAGGCAGCAGTATAACCAATGGTTTAAGAATTCCTAACATTTCTGTGTCCCTCGTTGGAGGGTAAAAGAATATGTAATTCAGACTTTACAGGTCCTTGTGAAGGTCATCTTTTAAAAGAAACAAAATTGTAACTAAATCCTAACAGTACATACAGATACAGGTGTTTTCATCCTGACTGGAGGATTCCTTTAAACACTGCACTGGATGACTAGGAAAAAACATGAGTTGATTACCTGATAACTCTGTTTCCAGGAATCTTCCAGGACAGCCCATGAGATAAGGCTCCGCCTGCCTGCAACAGGAAACACATCAACCTCATTTAAATAAATAGACTCCTCCTTCCATCCCAATTCAGTACCCTCCAGAACCGAAGGCTACCAAACATTTCAAAGTATCCCCTCTAACATCAATACCGATGTCCCCTGGCTACCAACCAAGGGCGGGAATCTGCTGTCCTGGAAGATTCCTGGAAACAGAGTTATCAGGTAATCAACTCATGTTTTCCCCAGTCATCTTCCAGGACAGCCCATGAGAGGATCAGTGAGGACAAATCTTACCTCCTAGGGTGGGACCACAGCTTGCAGGACCTTCCTGCCAAATGCCTGGTCTTGTTGGGTCATGAGATCCAGTCTGTAATGCCTAACGAAGGTCTGGAAACTGGACCACGTGGCTGCTCTACAGATCTGGTCGGGAGTAGCCCCTGCTCGCTCTGCCCATGAAGTGGCCCATGCTCTAGTGGAGTGTGCTGTGAGCGACCCTGGCAACGCCAAACCCTGAGCGTTGTAAATCGCTGTTATGGCCATTTTAATCCACCTAGCAATAGTGCTTTTAGTGGCCCTGTTCCCTCTAGTGGGACCCCCAAATAGTATGAAGAGACGAGTCGACCGTCTCCAAGGTTTCGTGACCCCAAGGTACTCCAGGACGCACCTGCGTACGTCAATGCCCTGCCATTCCCGTTCCCCAGCAGAGGTGGGGTTAGTTGCGAACGAAGGAATGACCACCTCCTGAGTCCTGTGGAACCACCTTTGGCAAAAAAGCCGGGTCTGGCCGTAGCACAATTTTATCAGCCATAATGGTGCAGTACGGTTCAGCCATGGAGAAGGCTTGAATCTCGCTCACTCTCCGAGCAGACACCAGTGCTACCAAGAGGGCCGTCTTCATCGACAGGTTGTGTATGGAACAGTCCCCTAGGGGTTCAAAAGGCTGTCTGAGAAACCCCTGCAATACCACCGAGAGATCCCAATTCGGCACTACCTTACTCCTTGGGGGTTTCATCCTTACCACCGCTCGCATAAACCTTCGTATGAGAGGTTCCTCTGCCAGTCTAACATCCACAAAATTAGACAAAGCCGTCACCTGTACTTTCAGTGTACTACAGGAAAGACCCTTTTCCAGACCCCCCTGTAGAAATTCCAAAACCAACGGCACTGTGTCGGCCGTCGGTCTACCTCGGCTGTTGTACCAGCTTGAAAAGACTCTCCACACTTTTAGGTAAATTGCAGCTGTGACTGGTTTTCTACTGTGCAGCAATGTGGAGACAACCTGTGCGGATAATCCTTTATTCATCAGCACCTCCCTCTCAGAAGCCACGCAGCTAAATTTAAAGACTGTACTTGCGGATGGTTCACGGTGCCCTGTACCAGCAAGCCTGCCGTCGGCGGAAGAAGCAGCGGCCCCTCCACACAAAGCTCTAGGAGTGTCGTGAACCACGGCCTCTTCTGCCAGTATGGCGCTATCAAAATTAACATCAGCCTCTCCCCTCTGAGTTTCCGAAGTACATTCGGAATCAACTGCAGTGGGGGAAATGCGTAACCCAAACAGAACCTCCACGGGTGCGCCAAAGCGTCTACCCCCAGAGCCCCGTCGTCCCTGGAGAGGGGAAAAAAATTGTTCCACCTGCCTGTTGTTGGCAACTGCGAAGAGATCCACCTCCGGACAGCCCCATAAGCTGGTGATCCAGGCAAACGTTCTCGCATTAAGAGACCATTCGGACCTGTGAAGCTCCGTTCGGCTGAGTGAATCTGCCAGTTCGTTCAGGCTGCCTTTGATATGTCTCGCCGTCAGGGATAAGAGGTTGCGTTCTGCCCATGACAGAATCTCTGTCGCCAACGCCATCAGCCCCTGCGAGCGCGTACCGCCCTGCTTGTTTATATAAGCTACCGCCGCGGAATTGTCCGAGGACACCGCTATATGGTGGCCCGCTAAGACCTTCCGAAACTGGCATAGAGCTAGCCCTATCGCCTTCAGCTCTCTCCAGTTTGACGACTTGACTCTGCCTGTGTGCTCCCAGGTATCCTGCCAAATGTGCTCCAGGCAATGGGCTCCTCAGCCCCAGGCACTGGCGTCCGTCGTCACCACCAATGGCGCAGGCTGGCACCACAACCTGCCCCCTGAAAGACCTCAGGGGGGCCAGCGTCTCTGCCAACCCTTTGGTAAAGATTCGTGGCGAAGAGGAAAGGCCGAACGGCAGAGCCCTGTATTGAAAATGCAGGACCTGCGCAGGCCCCCGGACTGCAAACCTTAGGAGGTATTGCGACGACTCTCTTACCGCAATATGAAAATACGCGTCTCTTAACTCGATAGTTGCTAGAAAAGAGCCTGGGGGCAGCAACTCTCGGATTGAAAAGATCGATTCCATACGGAATCTCTTGTACAGTACCACCCCGTTCAGAGGCTGCAACATTGAAAAGTGGTAACCTTTTCATCTCTCATCGAATCTATCAGAGTTTTAAACATCCCAGCCGACTCTTTTTCCACCATGTTCTCTAAACAGCCTTTGCACAGGGGTTTGGACCATGAAGGTGACATTTTGGCGTTTCAAGAGGCACACTTCTTCCCTTTTGGGCAAGAGCCACTAGTTCCAGCAAGGGGCTTATCCTCCGCGGCCTTGACCTGCGTAAGACAAGAAGGATGCCGTCAACCAGTGCTCTGCCAATATGCAAATAATGCTTGAGAAACAATACAGCCCAGCTTGTCCTGTACCACAGGCCCCCAACACAAGCTGAGTAAGGATAGAGGAGAATTACCAATAAAACTCGCCTACTTTAGCGCCAGTGCCATGCTCTCCCAGATCTGGGTGGGCACCACCAGGTCCGGACTCTGTGGGCATATTGCAGCACTGCCGACCACGCTGTTGGCCCGCTCCTGACGTCCCCACTGACCGTATGTGGTCCCGGTCAGTCCTCGAGGTGTGTAGCCTCAGTTGTCGTGGCCGAGCGCCGTTCGGTATGGGAGGTGTAGGAGCCACCTCACATGCCGACTGACTCTGTCCCCCGCTGCCTTTAAACTGTCCAGTGCGCGCTGCGTTCCGGAACTCGGAAGTGGCACACCGGAAGCGCGTCACCGCACCACGCGGTCTCGATGACGCGCCTCGCTCCGCGTTCAGACGGCGCCACAGCGCTCCCAGCTGGTGGGAGGACAAAATGCCATCGAGCTACTCTTTGGAGCTTCCTGTAGACGCCGCCATTCTCCCGCACAAACCCATGCGGCCACCGGACGGAACCATGGCCTAAGGAACAGTGACCGCTGCTTCAACCAAATAAGGGATGACCCCTACGGTAAGTGTCTTCACTGCACCCAGCCCAGAGCCTACCCCCTCCATGCAACCAAGTGGGGGTGCCGTACATCGCTCAGGGTAGCACCCTTGCCACTACTGCACACCGGGGGGGTCACCATCTGGAGCCACTCACGTACAGGAGGATGGTTGCCCTCCCTGAATGACGGAGGGGAACCTAGGCCTAGTCTCGGGTGGGGGTCCGACAAGGGTTCCCTGTATGCGCTGCAGCAGGAAATCCTGGAGTAGGTCCCAACACATATCAGGGTTAGGCTCTGCCCTGAGGCAAATAGAAAAACCGAGCCCTGAAAACAACAAACATTACGATGTGAACCTGTGTAGCCGGAGGAAACACAAAAAAACTGAATTGGGATGGAAGGAGGGGTCTATTTATTTAAATGTGTTTCCTGTTGCAGGCAGGCGGAGCCTTATCTCATGGGCTGACCTGGAAGATGACTGGGGAAATTTAGCCAATTTGAATGATTCGCACTAGATTATTTTTAGCAGCATTTCCTGCTCTTCCTCCACAATATTTAACATATTTGTATATGGACTGTATTTACATAATAGTCCATAACTGCATCCTGTATATTTTGGCAAGTTAATTAACCCTTCATTCTCCAGTTGATGTTTTTAAAGCTTGATGTGAATTTACGCAAAATAACAGACGTTTTACGTTCTAAAAATGTATATGTATGCTAATGTGTCTAAAACAAACCAAAAGATAGGATCTGAAGTATTAGGTAAGTAAAGAATATTGTGACACCTTAAGTATATACTCTTCATTCTACACAGCCCAAGTAGACATAGTGACTTTGCCAGAAAGTAAGACCTACAGTAGCAGGTTGTCCGTTCTAGTCCTATATTGAACTATCATGATTATTGTCATAAATACAAACAAATCTAACACCTTTGGAGTTATTTAGTTAATATTATTTACTAAATAATAAAGGGAACGCTTTCACAGTCACTTTAAAGGAAAGCTATTATGGTTTTAGGCCAGTTTGATTTAAAGCTGATATAAAGACACAAATAAATGCAACGAGGTATTCATTAATACACCAATAAATGTATTTTCTAAAATACAATTAGTGCGAGTACCTGAATTTGACTTAGTAGCAGCCTCTTACAGTCCCTTATACATGAACACTCAGACTGCGAGAGAGAGAGAGGCAGGATTGGGAGTCACTCAGGTTTGATGCATGCAAGGAACATGGAGGGGACAGCAAAGTCAGAAGAGAAATTACCTCATTAGTCTGTGATTGCTCTTTTACTGTCCATCCAGTAGGCTGGGGCTGGAGAGATGATTCCATTGATGTCCTTAACTGTAAGTGCTGTCATCCACCTGGCTGTAGCAGAGATGTGTATATCACAGGACTGAATTGACAGAAATACAAATCTTTTTGGCAGATAAAACATCTACCTTAAGCTGGCTATACACCTATAGATTTTCTGCAGATTTTCTATGGTCAGATGGAAAAAGTGCAACAGATTCCTCCATCTACGCTAAACTGTGTGGATGGAGGAATCTCCCACTGGACTCAGCTTCAGTATCTTGCTAGTCGGCCCCGGTGGCTGTCGAAATACCTGAACAATCTAATGGGATGCAGGCATTGTTCAGGTATTTTGAGAGCCAGTGGTGCAGACTAGCAAAGATACTGAAACTTGGCCCAGCAGGAGATTCCTCCATCCACACAGTTTAGCGTAGTTGGAGCAATCTGTTGCAATTTTCCCATCTGACAAAAGAAAATCTGCAGAAAGTCTATAGGTGTATGGCCAGCTTTGTACTAATTCCATCTGTGTATTTAGCTGTTTGCCTGAAATTTAGCTTCAAGTCTTAATATACTGTATATTAATTAGTTTTAATTAGGTTTATATCTGAGTTTACCTATTTATATAAAGCTTTGTTTTACAAATGGTCACTTAATACTGATTGCACCCATGACACGGGATTCCCAGAACAGTAGGGGTAATTTCTCTGCCTTCTTCAAGTGTGTGTAAATTTGAACCTGAACTACTGAGCTCTATAAACACTCGGCTTCTTATAGCAAAGCTGATAAGGATGGACAGAAAAACACGTTCAAAAGAGATTAGAGCTCCACCTGCCTACTGCATATAAAAAAAAGTTATATGTAATATTTCATATTTATCTGACAAAAAACGTTTTAACATTTAATCATAATAAGGAAAGAATATATACAAGACCATTATGTCACGATCTGGGATCAGGCTCAGAGTTCAGAAACGGCAGGCAATTCGTAGTATAACAGGCCGGGTTTGGTACACAAGCAGAGGGTAGTAATGGAGGAGCAGGCAGAAGCGTAGTCAGTGAACAAGCCGAGGTCAGGAGCCAAGGGTATCAGGTATGGGGCAGGAGACGAAGAGAGTAGTCAGTGAATTCGCAGCCAAGGGTCGGTACACGGGAAGCAGTAGTAGTAGATTGTAGCACAGAGGGAGCAGGAAGCAAGATCAAGGCAGGAGCATAATAATCTGGCAAAGAGGAAGTGGAGAGGCATGGCTTAAATAGGAAGTTCAAGGGAGGAGCAAGGAGGTCAGAGTTCAGCATCTGATTAGGTATAACTGAGGATACACAGGAGATCAGGCAAGTAGCTATCCAAGGTTCTTGGGTGGCTCAGCAGGGAAAACCACCGCCAGCTACAGCAGAGGCTCTGGGTTCAGACTCGGTTCCTGACACATTATCACTTTTAAGTTTACCAATGAAAGAGACTTGAATAATATAATGTGATTCTCAGGCTCTTCATCGTCTGGTATAGATCTCACTGAGATCAGCGACTGTTGAGAAATCTGCCCATGCATCATTAACATCAGTGGGATTCTCTGCAATATTCTTTCCAATTGGGTCAATTGATGAATGATAACTCAGTAATCTGTATCAATGATCAGTAAATGTTTTTTTTCCCATAGAAGAGGTTTTAACATACACTATATTGCCAAAAGTATTGGGGCAACCCTACAAATCATTGGATTCAGGTGTTCCGTGAAATTTCCTTGCTACTAAATATTCCGCAGTCAACTGTTAGTGGTATTATAACAAAGTGGAAGCAACTGGGAACAACAGCAACTCAGCCAATGAAGTGGTAGGCCACGTAAAATGACAGAGCGGGGTCAGCGCATGCAGAAGAGCACAGAAGTCGCCAACTGTCTGCTGAGTCAATAGCTACAGACCTCCAAACTTCATGTGGCCTTCAGATTGGCACAACAACAGTGTGTAGAGGGCTTCATGGAATGGGTTTCCATGGCCGAGCAGCTGCATCCAAGCCTTACATCACCAAGTGCAATGCAAAGCGTTGGATGCAGTATTGTAAAGCACGCCACCACTGGACCCTAGAGAAGTGGAGACGTGTTCTCTGGAGTGACAAATCACGCTTCTCTGTCTGGCAATCCAATGGATTGGTCTGGGTTTGGCGGTTGCCAGGAGAACGGTACTTGTCTGACTGCATTGTGCCAAGTGTACAGTTTGGTGGAGGGGGGATTATGGTGTGGGGTTGTTTTCCAGGGGTTGGGCATGGCCCCTTAGTTCCAGTGTAGGGAACTCTTAAGGCATCAGCATACCAAGACATTTTGCACAATTTTATTCTCCAAACTTTGTGGGAACAGTTTGGGGATGGCCCCTTCCTGTTCCAACATGACTGCGCACCAGTGCACAAAGCATGGCTCATAAAGACATGGATGTGCGAGTTTGGGGTGGAAGAACTTGACTGGCCTGCACAGAGTCCTGACCTCAACCCGATAGAACACCTTTGGGATGAATTAGAGCAGAGACTGCGAGCCCGGCCTTCTCATCCAACATCAGTACCTGACCTCACAAATGCGCTTCTGGAAGAATGGTCAAACATTCCCATAGACACACTCCTAAACCTTGTGGAAAAGCCTTCCCAGAAGAGTTGAAGCTGTTATAGCTGCAATGGGTGGGCGAACTCAATACTGAACCCTACAGGCTAAGACTGGGATGCCATTAAAGTTCATGTGCGTGTAAAGACAGGTGTCCCAATACTTTTGGCAATATAGTGTATGTTAGATACCTCTGTAAAATGCCCGACAGATCACTTGGCCTATTTTTATAATGCCACATGTGGTCAGCCTTTCACAGTAATAGCTGTTTAGATAATTACATTGTATGAGGAAATTATGGAGCTTAAACACTGCTATAATTAAAATTATACAATCACTATGCTTCTATTACTATTCCAGCCTTGCTCTGCTTTATGTCTAGTAATTAACCTACCATGTATGCCAAACTTTTACTATATGTTGTGACAAGAGGAAATTTTTAGTTGGTACCATCAACAGAAGGTCATCTTGCGGCATAAACGGACATTATTAGTACAAGAAATGTTGGCATGAACAGCAGTTTTCCCTCATATTTACCTTGTGGAAGACCTGTGTGGATATGGCATCTTTATATAGATTCCTAGGGGCACTAAAGCAAGGTCAGTCCACAAATAAAGTAGACCTCACATGACAGGCAGATAAGGGAGATTTTTTGGCTTGCAGCAATGTTTTATGAAAGTGTATTGCTGTTGGTAACATTTTAGGTCAAGTGATCCAACTTTTTCATATAGAAACCAGCGACACTTTAGCACGCCCCTGTTGCTACAAGAATTATATTTACCAGTGTAACACATGAACTAGCATGATTTTTTTATAGCGCCTTAAAGCCAAACAAAATATACAATTAGAAGTATATGCATGAATATATCCAAGGTCATTAAAAAGATTTGGCAAATAATTCCTTTTTTTCCAAAGATTTACAAAAGCTAAGAGGACATGAGCTGTATATAGAGAAAAGATGACTTTACAATCAGTAAAGAAATCATTTCCGGACAGTAAAAGTGGCTAAGCTGTGGAAATGTCTTCTTGCCCAACGACATAAAGACTATGTCTGGACCAGATCTGCAAACACAGTGCAGTGCGGTTTTGCTGATTTTTTTCTTAAATGGGCTTTAAGGTGCATTCCAGTGCATTTTGATGCATTTCCATGTGTTCCAGACCAGAGAAAATGAGACAAGCAGTATTTATTTATCTGGCCCAGAACGGACTGCGCTGGTGTGAACAGAGCCCAGAAATACCATAGGGATACAATTGAATGCTTTTTTGGTCTGGGAACAAACTGTTCTGGTCAGGACATGGGGTGAACAAACACAATCAGTAATGCGTGCTGTTAATGATCTGACTGTTCTTGTTGCCTCCACAGTTACACTGGGTTACCACTGCCCAGGGAGTTTTTTTTTACCTTCCTCTGTACAAAAACTTTTAGAGCTCTTTAGAGGGTTAACTTGATGAACATGGGTCTTTTTAAACCAAGTCAAACATGTAACTTGTAAAAAGTAAAAAGGAATTTTTTTCTCATCTTATGATGTAATTAATTTGTTGTTTTCCTCACACTGTACCAAAAGCTTCTGTATGGATAATCACAGTCGGTGAATCATTTTTCTCAGACAAAGTTTTGCACTGCCATTTTAATTTAAAAACCTTTCACTATAAATCAAAATGTAAGAATTAAAGAAAATGTATCATTTATTATACATTTTTTAAATGATATACATTTTATATTAATTATATAAATATAAATGTTATAATGTGTATGTAAATATTTAAAAACACTCTCCTATTGAACATGTAATTCCCTACAAGCCTGGCTAGGGTGTGCACCAAATCTAGTCATGTCTATCCACAGAAAGGATGTCCTGGAGCTGGGGAGAGTCCAGAGAAGGGCAACGAAACTCATTAAGGGGCTGGAGAGCCAAAGCTATGAGACAAAGTTGCTAAATTTAAACTTGTTCACGCTGGAAGTGAGGAGATTAAGAGGGGACATAATTTTAATGTACAAAATGTTTGGTGGTGATGGCAACATCAGCAGTACACGTTTTACTCTAAACTCCCTAACAAAGACTAGAGGCCACCAGCTAAAATTGATTGAAAAAGATTTAATCACAAAGGGCGTAGGTTTTATGAGTACATGTACTCATAAAACCTAAGACCACAAAGGGACTCATATCCACACATGGACGCACTACACACACACTTACACATAAACTTTTAAGTCGATGGACCTGTGTCTTTATTCAACCTCAAATACTATGTAACTAGGTACCACTTGTAACAATGCCAGTCTTAATTGAGAGCAGACTTTGGAGGTTACATCTAACATCTACAGTATCTATATTATGACAGCAGTATAGTTCATATCTACCTGGTAAAAGCACCAGTTGATCAACTGGACCTTGAGTACATACATCCTTGTCATGTCCATCCTTCAGAATATATATACTGTATATACTGTATATATATATATATCTATATATATATAGATATATATAGATATATATATATATAATATAAAAGTGTATAATTAAGACTTTGCACTCTCCAACACTGCTACTTAGTGATTCTCAGAAAGTTTATGTATCATAGTTTTTTTAGTGGGTGTCAGTTGCAGGTTTGGGCAGTAGGGGATTGTTAACAAGGCAGGAGGAGGCACTTTGTAGTGCCAGCTATCCAGCTGCATCATTACGGTACTTCAATTTTCTCACAAGTACAGAACTGGTTAAAGACAAAGAAGAAGAAAATCAGCAATTGCTTGTGCCAGACATGCTAGAGTGGCATCCTCTAGTTCAGTACCATCAGGAAATCTTCCGATTGCAAGCACTAGTTAGTCTGATACTGCAAGCTTTTATTCTAAGCACTTTACATAAATTTATAGTACAAAAGTTGTGATGTATGATAATAAATATATTAATTACAGGAAACAGTGCATGTGACCTACAGTATGAAGGCGAGTGAACTCAATCAGGTGAACTCAGATTTGAACCAGAACGGGTCAATTTTAGATGTCTACTTGTATTGGCCTCATTTGCCTGCCATCTGATCTGCTTTTGGTTTTATTTTACATTTTTAAACAAAATGCTGGCATAGCAGTAAGAGTGCCCCTCGCTGTTGTGATAGTAACACATATGCCTGGAAGTACCAGAATGAGAAAGTATGGTGGCCTTGCCTTGCCTTTGCCTTATTGTATCACTATCAGCTATGCTGAAAGAAACCTGTTTACAGAACTCACCAAGCCATCACAGCAGTGACTCATCCCCTCTCAGATGGTGTAGTCTGAGGTTTCAGACAAATGGAGACTCAAAGCAAGCTTCCTCTGCTGTGCAGGCTCTTTAGATAACCAATAGTGCTCTGATAAACCTTTGTCTTTGTAGAACAAAGATTGTATGTAGAGTAAAAAAAAAAAAAGATATAAAACAAAAGTTTAGAAACTTAAAATTGGCCCCAAACTATTAAAGCCTCCCTTCATGAGGAAGGAACAAAAATGTTCTCCCTCCTAAAAGTAAAAAGACTGATAGAGGCACCAGGCTCTTCCATACTGCCTTGTGTGCCGCTAGGTGAAGCTGACGGTGGGTGCAAGCAAGTGAGATCCCTTTGTGAATTATTAAGTTCTTTTACCTCTTCTGAACCCTGTGAGCCAATCAGGAGGATGAATCTGCAAGTGGCGGGGGAAGTACTGGTTAATATGGATCAGATAACACTTTCTGCCCTTGGTGCCAAAAGACAACTGGGCAGTGCAGTTTCCTACTCGCTCTGATGGACAAATATGACATTCTTCTGCATCAGTCAATCTTCCAGTGCAGGGATGAATGGAAGTATTATGCCTGCTGTTAGAGATGAGGGTAAAATGAATACATTCAGACAAAGAATATTTTAGAATATATTTATGCACAGCAATTCTCTCCCAGGTGTGGCAGCAATAGGTGGAAAAATGAGATTCATTCCGTTGCTAAAAGCCGATAACACTAATGCTTGCATTTTTACATCTCACTCTTCCCAAAGCCCTGTCAGGGAGTATTTGTCCCATCACTCAGCTTATTTGTGTTGTGCTCTGCAAAGCTGCATGCTGCCACAAACTGTCATAAACACAATTTAGACTAAATTACCATTGAATAATTTTACCTTTGCAATGGAAATTGGGCATGAAGTCTGGAATTCCACAGGCACCTCTTGGTTTGATTACAGCTGTTATCACACTGACAGCCGGGTTCCAGTCAGCAGAAAACAGATGTATAGGGTTTCCATGCCTCCCACAGTTAAGTTTCCATGAGAATGATGCGGTTCACACCTCACTTCTCAATCACTGCTGTGTTCATGCCACTTAACATAGTGCTTGTAAAAGGAACAGAATACAGTTTCATGCGAGGTCTGTGACAATATGTTCCACTGGCTGGACAGAAATATTAAGGCGGAACCCCCCGTCAACAAAGAGGTTATATGAAGCAATTGTAATGGGTACTGCACGCATATGTTTTCTTTTGTGCAGCAACTTTTATACACGGAGTTGTTTTCAGCATGTTAGGGTTCTAATGTAAGTGCCCCTTTACCACCAATGTATGTGCTACCAAAGCTGCTGGGGAAGAAGTATTGGGGTTCCCTATAGGTAAGTAAACTATGGGTGCAATGTGTAGTTTGTAAGCAACATATTTAAAGTAATATTAAAGTCAAAATGTGTTTACAATATTTCAAATAGGGATGTACCGACACCAAAACTAGTATCGGTATCGATGGTAAGTATTTAACCGTACTCACCCAAATGCCCCGATGCCTGGCCCGATACTTAAAGCTCCTGCAAGCACTATTTTTGCAGAATGCACTGAACCGGAACACAGACAATAATGTATCTGCATTCCGGGTGTGGGCAGGAGGGGGGTGTCTGCGGTGGTATTAACTTCAATGTACCGCCATGCCCCCTCCCTCCCCTGAATGCAGGGAGCCGGCCACCTTGTGTTCCAGAGGCCGAACGCACTGGAAAGCGGAGTTTGTGGTGTGATGATGGTGTGCTGATGATCTCCTCCAGCTCCATTTATTCACGTTTCCGTCAGCATTAACTACAGCTTGGTATTTGTGCCTGTGCCAATTGTCTTGAAGGTGTCCTTAATAGAATAAATGACACCCCCACCAACCTCATCTGGAGCACCTGCTCTGTTCCTCATCACACCACTCCAGTCTGGGCATTATGCTGTACATTATACACATCAAACTACTCTAATGAGCACACTGTACAATACATTCCGTACTCGTCACAGTTCCTATATGCTCTGCCACTATCTGTTGTCTCTCAGATTGTATTCATCATCCTCTTGTTTGTACCCATATCAGCCACTTTTGTATTCTGTATCTAAAAACCAATCAAATGACTATAATTTGCCTTTAATGATGGTGTAAAAAGACATTATTGTGACTGGCACAAAGAAAAGGGACAGAGCTGCATGTGTATTTGTTTAGGTCAGAAATGACCAGCTGTCAGCAGAACCTAACAGCATTGACATTCTCCGTGCCACATTAGCTCTTTAATTTAAAGATTTGTTTTCATGATAGATGATCCCATAGAAGACAGCTTCCAAGAACGGCATCGACTGACTGCACAATCTGCACTAAAAGAGCTGTCCTAATTAGACACTGAATGACAATTTTTATTTTATACGTGCCATTAGCGTGACTGTTGACTTTAAGATAAATAGCCATTTTCCCCATTAATATTAAAGAGGAACAGCAGCGCGCCATTCTGGCATGAAAGATCCACTGATTACAGATCGTTACATTTAATAATTAGCTCCTAGGACATCCGATATTTATAATCTGTTAGTTCTAGTGATTAACTCAAGTATTCTAGGTTATTATTTCATTATATTTGAGTGGTCTCCTTTGTGGCACACCTTGTTTAAAAAAATAAATAGCAGAACCGAATCTTTTCATTTAGGCACATGTTAACAATGTGGTTATTAACTATATATTTAGCCAGTTAATATCTCTATTACTTTGGAGCATACTAAGAATCTTGTAATTAAAGAGGGCCATACACAAAGGAATACTCAGGTTTTTTACAAAACCAACACCTATGGGGCTGTTGCTATCTTGTGTCTGCCGCGGTACTCAGTGGTTCCTCCTCTTTCTTATTGTTGTCAGTGAAAGAAATAGTGCCCCATTCACGCAAGAAAAAGCCGGCACGTACAGCTCTGATTAGTGCGCAGCCCCTGTCCTTCTCTATGGGAGTACGCGGCCGTACCCCGCCCTGCTCGTCCGTGCGGGTGCCCGAACTCATACGCTCACAGGCAGTGGCGTAACAACCGGGGGTGCAGCAGGGGCGCGGGCCCCAGTTCCCAGGAGTTGCCCAATACAGCCATGCACGCTGTACGCGCCGGCCTTTTCTCATGTGAATGAGGCCTTAGTACCAGTGGGATGACTATCACCCCATAATAGGTATCAGTTGGAGGAATAGAGCCCTATTGTTGGTGTGAGTGAAAGGAATAATTTACCATTATTGGTGTCAATGGGATTTTGAATGCTCCCCCAGCATTCGTGTTCAGGGGCTACTTTCCTTTGAATACACTACATGCCCTATACTGCTCCTCTACTGGCTGGATGATGTCATGGCCATGACTGTGCAGGTCCAGTTGGGCAGAAAATCAATGCCCCACAGTGCCCAAGATACATTGCCAGTTGTGGGAAATTTTTGAAAACCATCCCCAGGTACCCGCTGGCACTCTGCATTCAGTGGCTCCCTCTCGCATGCAATGTAAAAGCCCTGCGTGCGCTGGACTACAGCAAGTAGCAGTGTAAGGACTGTGCCTATACCGTTTCATTCATGTAATGGCTGCTCCCAGACCCTGAAGAGGGTTTGTTGTATTTGAATACAAGAGATACTTTTTTTTTTTTTGAAGTGTGAATTTATAAAACTGGGTAATGGCAAATAGGAGGCAGAAAGAGGTGGGCCAGAGCTCCACTTAACAGGAAAAGTCAAGATTTGCATATAAATAGAACTGCCTATATCTCGATCTGTTCAATGTTTTGACATGCAGTTTTTCTTTGAAGGTCAACCTCTGCTCATCCATTTAAATCAGTTGCTCAGGTTTACAAGTATGCGTTGCAATAAAACTACCACACACATTAATGCACGTGTTACCATTCATTCTGCATGGCAAGGGGTGTCAGAGACTGAGCTAAGGATCCAGTGTGAAGCCCTGCCATTAGCAGGAGAGTTCTGCAAGTTATCAGTCACTATGAGGTCCTTGACCGACACGATACCCTTCCATTGTTGTAAATAACCCAACTGATTGTGTTTATATCATTTATCAATATACACTGAGTGGCCAGATTATTATGACCACCCCATCAGTACTTCGTTTGCCTTCAATATTGCGGCGATTCTTCTTGGCATTGACTCCACGAGATGTTGAAAGGTGATGCGAGGAATCTGACATCATGCCTGATGAATAGCACTGTCCAGTTCTGTGAGATTTGATGGTTGTGGAACCAGCTGCCTGATGGATCTTTCAACTTCGTCCCACAAATGCTCAATTGGATTGAGATCTGGTGATTGTGGGGGCCACCTAAGCAAGGTAAATTCTCCCTCATGTGCACAATACGAGCACCGTGGCATGGCGCATTGTCTTGTTGGAAGAAGCCATCTCCATTGGGATACGTCATCAACATGATAGGATGAACTTGATCAGCAACAATACTTTGGTATGTTGTGCTATTCAGACGTTGTTCCACACGAATTAAAGGGCGCAAATCATGCCAGGAAAACATGCCCCAAACCATAACACTGCCGCCACCAGCTTGAAGTGTTGTACTCATGCATGTGGGGTGCATGCTTTCATGCTGTTCCCGCCATGCTGTGACCCCCTACGAACGTGGTCGTGAACAGATTGTGGTCACGAACAGAATCAAGTTTTCCCATAGGGTTCAATATAAATGAGGTTTATACGTTCTAAACCATATGCAAATTCATTACCGCTCTGCACTTTCTTTGTACCACCAAGCTTGCTCTGCACTTTCTTTGTACCACCATGCTTGCTCTGCACTTTCTTTGTACCACCATGCTTGCTCTGCACTTTCTTTGTACCACCATGCTTGCTCTGCACTTTCTTGTCACCTTCATTACCACTCTACACTTTCTTTTTACCACCATGCTTGCTCTGCACTTTCTTTGGAGCCATGCTGGACTGAATAATACTGTACAGTACTGTATGTGCTAAAAAGCACACAAAAAAGCTTCACAGCAAGTATGCACAGGTCTGTCTGCGACCGCAATCTCGAGTACAGGAAGCCAAGATCACGTGTCAGAGCGGGGAAGATGGGCGCGGTTGTGTTCGTCACCCGATGCGGAGTTCGCGAACAGAAGCAACATTTTGCTGAACTTCCTGTTTGCGAACAGAAGCGTTCGTGAACCGAGGTATTACCGTATAATTTTAGGAATCCCCTGCAATAGAAACAGAACTTTTAGTGAGATCCTCCCTAAGGGTCAACTACTTCTGAAAGGATTCAATGTTACTGCAACTTTCCTCGGAACACATAGGCCTCATTCACACACACAAGAGCAAAATTGTATATTGCGTATATACGAAAGTATATGCGTGCACTATTTGCAATCCCACAATGCATCATTCGTAATAGAAATGTTAATGAACTGTACGTGCGTATATGTGCGCAAATACGCTGTCCGGACGCATCTCGGTTCCATTCTGTTTTTGAGCATTTTTATGCTATGCAAATATACTGCTCCATACGCAGCTATGTGTATGGAGCCATTTATTTCCATATGGTAGTATATGCACGGCCGTGCGAATGAGGCCTAAAACTGCACCATGTGGTTATAAGTAGGGATGCACCGATACTAGTATCGGTGCCGATACAGAGTATTTGGGTGAGTACTCGTACTCACCCAAATGCTCCGATACCTAGCACGAGTACTTCCTGTATCAGGAAGCCGGGCAGCTTGTCATTAAACGCTGCCCGGTTTCCTTATTGGCCGGGAAACTGCTCCATGCTCTCTCGTCACTTGTGATGAGAGAGAATGGAGCCGACTTCCCGGCAAATCAAGAAAGCCGGGTAGCGTGTAATGACGCCCTGCCGGGCTTCCCGATTGGTCAGAAAGCTAGCCAATCCGGAAGACGGGTGCCGTGTAATTACGCAGTGCCCGGCATTCTGATTGGCCCGGGAAGCTGGCGTCATGCTCCCTCGTCATCTAATGAATCATAATATCAAGAAACTGACCTAAAATCATTAGTTTGTATTGCTTTAGAAAAAATGTGACCTGGTCCTTTAAGAAAAAGTATCGGTAATTGGTATCGGCGAGTACTTGATCAAAAGTATCGGCACTCGTACTCGGTCTTAAAAAAGTGGTATCGGTGCATCCCTAGTTATAAGGAATCAGGTCCTCTGAATTAGGAATCAGTTTGGAAAGCACATGGTGAAGCAAACAGCTAGTTCTTCAGAACAGAAACAAGTAGGAATGTGTTAGAATCTCTGCACTGTATGTGATCACTCAGAGTGGATTGTGTTTTGTTTAACAAAAATGGAGTTACACTTTAAGTGGTAATATTCTGTCATCTAAACATGTTTTAGAGTTCTACAAGACGTGTTCTCCATTAACCACTTAATTCTACCTGAACAATTTTTGCACACGTTAAAATCTGAATTTCTGGCTAGAAAAGGAATTAAACCCCTGAAATATTATATATTTTAGGAACGTAGGGGCCCTGTAGCATAAGGAGGTGGTAGTTGCAATTGATGTTGTATCATTTATATCTTTAGGAGATACACTATAACAAGTTTGAGTGCACACAAACACTATAATCCTTTTTTTACATAATAAAAGATGAGGTTGTGCTGTGTAAACAGATGCCACATGGGTCAAGCATCAAACCAGCGAGCAGCAACGGTACCCCAAATATCAGTAGGTTGTGTTTAAATGTTTGTACAGTTCATCAGTTTAGCGTTATCCTGTAAGTGAGGGACGCAGAATGATTTCCTGCACACCGGCCTGCGTGGGGATATCCAGCGTGTAGCACAACCATTGATGGGAATGCACATGTGTATGTGAGCAGTCGAAGTTAAGGATGAAACACGATGTGCTGCATTTAGGACAGGCCCAGCTGACACGTTATCTGTACATAGAACAAGCAGACCATTACTGATCATCCGTCACATCATTGGCCCACAGCCTTAATGTCTTCCCATTAAGCGCTCTTTAAAGAACTCCGGGCAGAAGAAAACTTAAACCTTGCAGTAGGGCTGCCTCCGCACTGCAAAGGCTAAAGTCCTCGTTTTGGTCTGGGGTCTTAAATAAAGATTCTCACCCAAATCTCGGTCCAACTGGCTTCTAGACCGGTCCCTGCAGCCCCTCTCCTCCTCCACTGGTGGTGGAATGGCCTTCAGCGTCCTCACTTCTAATGTATTGGATGTGATGACTCGCAGGTCATTAGACGGCTAGAGTGGAGGGGGAGAGAGGCTCCGGAGACCAGTCTAGCAGCCAAGCGGAACCAAGGATCGAGCGAGTACATCTTTATTTCAGACCCTAGAAAAAAAAAAATGAGCACCTAACCCTTCCAACAAGGGGGTCGCCCCACTGCAGGGGTCAGGTTTTATTTTGCCGCAGATCTTCTTTAACTATCATACAGGGCAAAACTACCCAAAGTTGGGTAGGCCAACCATCAACTAACAAATAACTTCCTGTGCTCTCTACCCAAGTGGCACTCTTATTAGCTAGCTGATATCTCTCTGGACTACAGAACACACCCCATGGTATGGAGAGGAGGTTCTGTAATCATTACTCATTTCTTGTCCTAGGGTGACAACACTGGCCCTCCAAAAATACAGTACAGTAAGTGTTGTCACCCTAGGACAGGGAGTTACTGGAAGAAACAAGATTAAAATGAAGGGGGAAAAAGCCCAAAAAGGAAAACAAATGATGCCGCCACATTTAAATACCAAACAAAATGAAAATGTAGTTTTTATATACACTTTAAAGCTAAACTCCAGGCAAATCACTAAATCCACCGGTTAATTACATCTATGGCAGCTGTTACCCATCAAAGAATTTATATTTCTGTCCATTCAGTCTTGGGATTTACACATCAAACACGCAGCACAACCCTCTCCCAGTGTGAGCTCTGCTGTGCAGGGCATGCAAGAGGCTGATCAGAACTCATATTCAAGTGCTTTTATAAAGAAAAAAATATATACATTAAGGCCTAATGCACACACAACGCAAGAGCAAAATTGTATATTATGTGTATATACGTGCACTGTATGAAATCCCAGAATGCATCATTTTAACAGAAAAGAAAATGTACTGTACGTGTGCATAAAAACCGCAGCCCGGACGCATCTCTGCTCCATTTTTTTTTTTGCACATCTTTACGCAGCTATGGGTATGGAGCCATTTATTTGCATACGCTGTATATGGGAAAATACGCTGCACGCATCTATACACAGCGTATTGTAAAGGCAGTGTGAATGAGGCCTTAATGCTGTATTCATGAATACAAGGCTACATTCATTTGTGTCTTGTTTGTCTGGCGTGCAGCTTTAGGCCTCATTCATACGGGTAACTGGCGGGACGTACAGCTCTGTGCTCGGCCGTATCGGGCAGCTCCCAGGAAGGACAGGTGCTGCGTGTGATTAGTACGCAGCCCCCGTCCTTTTTTTGTGGGACTAAGCGGCCATACGCCCCCCTACGCTCACCTCAAGTGCAGGTCCGTACGGGTGCATGTTTCCTGGCTCGGACGCAGACAGGATCCATCCCGTCAGCATGCGAGTACGCTCACCCGCACAGATGTGCAGGGCGGTGAGCGTATGGCCGCGTAGTCCCATAGAGAAGGACAGGGGCTGCGTAATAATCACACGCAGCACCTGTCCTTCCCGGGAGCTGCCAGATACGGCTGTGCATGCAGCACGAAGCTGTACGTGCTGGCCGATTCCCGTGTGAATGGGGCCTTAAAATACAAACAACACATATTAATAGTAAGTTGTGAAATGCAGTATTTGGGTCACATTTTATTAGCTAGTAAAAACCCATGTGTGTGCACAGTCACCCAATAGATCGGGTTTGCCGCCATTATCGCTTCAAATAAAATGTCACCGCTGCTTGAGATATCGTTTACAATATTAAGAAAAGTAATTTTATTTTGTTTTTCTTTTACATGTATGACATCAGATTTGGACACAATGCAAAGTTCACCTGAACAAAGATCTAGATGAAAAACTCAGATTGTGTTAAACCAAAATATATATATATATATCGTTTTGTATATGAAAAGCTCGCAGGAAGCATGCCTGAACAGATGAAGAGCAATATGTTAACGAGAAGGTCAGCTTGTCCTCAAACTGGCACAGGGTTCCAAAACCATTGGCACGGAAAGGGTTACTATAAGGTGTATGTTAAATCAACATACTGTACATGAAAGCAGTTACTGGGCCGGGATAAACATGCCAAAAAAAAAGGTACACTTGAAGACTGAAGCAATACCCTTGATGAGTGAGCTCTAGCTAGCATAGGATTATTAGTTATTTCCAACCACTTTAGCTTGGTGTATATACCAAGCCACGTTATAGCTTATATACAAAACATTAAAGATAAATACAGAATTGTTTAGAATTATTCAGCTTTTTTTTCTCTTTTTTTATTTGCGAAAGAAGAGAAAACGAGTTATATAAAAAAGGGACACACATTTCCTCCTGAAGGTGTTTCTACTGATAAGGGACAAAAGCCAGCATAACCGCCATTTGCACCTTCTGCCTCTACCGATAAAAGAAAAAGGTCATAAAGTGGAGGAAACCATGGTGGGCCGGACAAATGTTCTATTACATCACTGAGGGTTAGATGTCAGGCAGAATATTGGTCCAAACCACAAAATGGCTGCTTGCACTCAATACAATTTGTCCACCAATAATGCATTACATTTATTATACACGTATAGGCATTGGTTCAACCACAATTCATCCACAGGTTACAGAAAGGAAAAATAAAAGACCACATTTCATGAGACACAAGTTACATTTTACTGCAGGGCGCCATGCAGACACTAGAAAGCAGATGTAGAGGGATTGCAAAAAAAATGATCGTTGTGTAAGCAAATGGACGAACTTCGCACAATACTAACTTTGTGTTTCAATAGATCAGATGTTTAATAAAATTACACTTTGTATGCAGCAAGAAAAGCCACTAGATTTCAGGAAGTTTCAACAATCCCACACTGGTCTGGGTCAATGGGATGTCAAAGTCCTTGCTTTCTTCTAAGGCCTTTTACATATGAAAATTAGCTTGTTTAAAGTGACAGATGTCTGAAAGTGAAAGTAGAAGGTGAAACTGAGGCACAAGCTGTTTAGAGCAGCTTGGAATCTGCACAAAGGCCTTCAAAGAGACCGCTAAAAAGTAAATATATATTTCAACAATATTTGTGGTGTGCAGTGTGAATAGGAACATTTTCTCAAAATTTGACTGCAAAAGTGGAACTACATTTTAAGGCGTAGTTCACATGGGCTTCAGCTTGTATAATAGTGTGAACACCAAGTTTTCGGTAAGCTTTGAGAAGCTTTCCTGGAGCATTTAAAGCACCCTTTAGCTCCAGTTTGGGAATGTGAAACAGATCTTAATGAAAGTAATGACTTTCACTTTAAACAAGGTGCTTAGGTCTGCTAGCAACTTGCTTCAAGTCACAGTCATCACCCTCATTAAAAACATTTCTAAACAAGAGCTTTAGTGTCTATACAAACGCAAGAAAAGCTGGGCGCACACCAGATTCCACTGGAATAGTTTATTGAAGCTTGTCCCAAATCACTTGTGTCCCACTCCCTTTTGTTTGTATGGGCTCATATTGGAGCAAGGATGTGTTCCCAGCAGCAAGCACCCGGTTCATTCCTTCCCTGAGCCAAGGAGGAGCGGTGCTTCTTTGGTGTGTTCTTCTTGGAACTGAAGGGTGCTTTAAAAACTTTAAGAAATGTTACCAAAATTTCATGAAATGCTCTGTAAAATCGCGCAGTTCACACTGTTCTTATACAAGCTGTGAAAATGCATGCACTAGACCTAAAAGGCTTCAACAAAGCAGAATGAAGCTTGCTGAACACTTTGTAAATGCTTTGTAATGGCTTGTTGTACAAATTGCTCTCACATATCCTGCATGCACAGGGCCTTCAAGGGAATCTTCATTTCCCTTCCCCCATCTTAGGCCCCATTCACATCTGCATGTTTTCAGTGCAGTTCACAGTTCAGGTCCTCCTTACTTCATTTTTAATACAGTTTCCAACAAAATGTGCATTACATAGATATTAACAGTAATACCTGAAAAATGCATGTAATCATGCCTAAAATGTGCAATGCACTGCATCTGAAATGTACGAAGGGCCTTAGTGAATGGTTTCTAACCTGTGCTGAAGGCTACTATGATCCAGGTCCTAGGAACCATACATGTGTGGCTTTGTGCACAGTGATATGCCAGCCGTAGGAATCAGATGATGGCAGTTTTAAGTGCAGATAAGGAACCCAAGATGCAATGGGCAAGAAGGAAGTGGCAGATTCTGTATAAAGGTGTTCCCACATTGTACAAGCATTAAACCTCTGACTCTATAGAATGAGTCTTTGATTCCCAATAGTTCACCACTAACTGGAAAAATCAGAAAAATATAGAAAGTGAAATTGTAAAGGAAGATAAGATATAGGTATGAGGGCAATTCAGGGAAACTTGTAATCTACATGGAGAGTATTGGAATTAGGAATCCTTTAGGGCAAGAACAGGACACTATATAGATCACCGCCACCAGAGGGTACCCACACAACTGCATACGAATACATGACTTCTCACTTCCAAACAAGAGGTTTTACAATGAAAACACAATAATTGTCTGTTGTATGGAAGGACAACATTCTGAAAATCATTTACAGGGCTCCTGAGTCACCATAAGAAAACATTATAAAATATTTGCTACATTTGGTAAAAACATGTATTGGTAACACCACCTAAATGAGAGTTATGTTTTATCTGTGTCTGGCCCTTCATGGCCAACGTACACAGGTAATGAGGGAAACATTACGGCTCCCAATGCTAGGCTACCTTAAAAGCTAGCTACCTGGCTGTTTGGCTTCAAAACTTCAAAGTCACAAACCCAGAACAGGCAGGCATTCAGCAAATGAAAGACAGACGTCCCCATCTATAAACTTGTTTCCACTCAGTGACTCAAAGTACTAAGGCCAAAGTGTCCGCATGGCAGTCAGGTGGTAACTGGTCATCAATGGCAGCTTACACATTCTTATAAAAGGTTTCCTTTTAGACAGTAACACTTCAGAAATAGAAAATGACTTCTACATGAATAAAGTGTATGTAATAATATGGTCAAAGAGCAGGAACCAATCAAAAAGGAAAAACAAAAAGGAGCTATGCAAACCCACCTGTACTGTCCAAATACCTCTCCTGGTCTGCCCCCCAGGGAGAACCTAAAAGGTAAGCTACCAATCATTTTAGGGGCCTGCTCTTCAACCATATTGTCAATCTGTTTTAACAGACGTTCACTTCAAAGTGCACCTGTAGCCAACGATTTGATTAATAACTTTACTGTATTCATGCATAAGGGCCTATATCCCTTAACAGAGAAGTAGAAATATGTTCTGCTATATGCACTTCAGTACTAGAATTACCAGTTCCAACCAGTATTGGAATGCACATACACCTTTACCATAAACTGAGAACATTCACATAGGCTTTTCTAATAAATCAAAGCACAAATGTGATAGCCCATAGCAAACAATAAGACTGCATCCTTTAACAGCTACTTGTATTCGGACTGGTTGCTATGAAGTGGTGCACTGTGCACAGTATCGGTCCTCTACAATGTTACCAAGACATTGAGTAAATGCCCAACTGTTTAGAACCAATCACAGTTTGTACGTTTCTTCATGTCATGCGGGCCAAATCTAGCACTAAATCTGGAAAGCAATGATGCCACACATCCCATATTCAGAAATATGGATCACCTATTACAAGTAAACTGAAAGAAATAATGGAACCGGTAGGGGAAAATGGAGCATATGATGTCATTATGACTTTCTGTGATTCTATGAAGTTCCAGGCCATGTTCTTCTGCACTCATAACACTTTCTCGTCACTGCCGGTATATGTCAATAGTGATAATTTCACATACAGAAACATGAACAGGTGAATGTTTCCCATTTGTATAAAGCAGATGTTAAACCTGATACTCCACATGATAGAAGATAAAACTAAAGTAATGTTAGGTGGAGATGGAGATTACATATGAAGGGATAAGTGAAATGTAGTCCAAATCCAATCACTGCTGTTTGGAAATGGTCTTTGGGAGCTAACACATCTCCCCTGTGGTATTCCAATTCAGCATAAAGCAGAATGAGCTCTATTACAGCAGTCCCAGGACTGCTGGAGATCTCCCCAAAGACCTTTAATAACTTGGCAAGGAATCAAACTCTGACTAAATTCTTTTGAAAGCAATCAGTTTCTGTGCATCTAACCTGCAAATTGTTTACTCTAGGCCCAAAATTATGCACTGCTACAGTAGTATTAATCCCAAATTTTAGTCCAATGATTGTTGGGGACAACCACCTAATAGGACGCTATGTAAATAAGATGTTTAAGCGGAACTGCAGCCAATTTTTCTTTTTTTTTTTAAGTTTTGGACTGAGTAGGGAAAAGGCTAAATCCTCCCCTACCATGTTTTTACTGCTGTCTATGGCCCATCTGAGACTCTTTCCCTCACATCCATTCTTAGTGACCGCACCGTCATTTGGACAGGAAGTGAGGGGAAAATTAATTATCAAAACAGAAATAGAAACGTTTTTCTTAGTGACATGGGAAAAGCCAGAACTTCTATTTATGTTTTATCACAGTTTGTGGCCATTTCATCTCACTTCCTATTTAAAGTGACATTGTCTGGGAGACAGGATGTGGGGCAAAATCTCCCCAGTGAAGCTACAGAAAGCAACAGCAACCTAAACAAATGGCCTGATCCTCGGCCACTCTTATCAAAACCCTTTTGGCTAGAGTTACACTTTAAAGGGTAAGAAAGATTTTCCCGTACAGTCTAATCACACAGGAGTAACCTTTCCACTTAGTCAACAGTTATTTGTCAGCATACCAAACGAACGTCATGAGAAGCCTGTACAGCCATTTTTATTTTCTCTCTGTGTGGACTTGCGGCAATACTGCTGAAAGGACAGGTCAAGTGTTGACGTCTGAGTTGTACAGCACAATTAGGGCCTTTGAAGAAAGGCAATTTTTCTGCACACGTCATTGCTTCTGGTGTTGCAACGTCTGAAAAACATATCCATGTGTATATACAGCGTGCTTGTCTCTATGCCAAATGCAGGTGATAATGGCCATCTAAATGTGCATTAGTTCACTATGATCTCGGTATGCATGTATTTGTGTGTACTTTAATATCACTTGTGTGCTTACCAAGGCGCAGTGCTTTAAGAGTTAAAAGAGGTACAGACAGGCTGCATGAACACATGGATTTGTATCTACCGAGAGCGGAGGCACCAGGGACACATTAAATTACCTGTGTGCAAAGGGCCTTAGGAGCACTCTGTGTAATCATGTGCACCAGGGGGAGAACCAGGCAGTTGACTGCTGTTTCTGCAAAACATGTCCTAGTTGAAAAGAGACTACCAGGTAATGGCCACCGTTCTCCGTATGACGCAGCTGCAAAACCACAAAGTCCTTTTCAGGCCTGTAACAAAAATCAGTTTAATATCCCAACAATATACTAAAAGTTTACATTGTGAACAAAAGCCACTAAACAGTCACAATATGATGTGCAAAACTGATAACAGTGCAATAAAAGCAATATAAGTCTGTAATAAGATAAAAACCAAATGAATGTTCTCACTAGGTCAGTTCATGACAAGATGAGTGTTTTACTTCATGACAAAAGCAGGTTTATGGTTATCGTCTCCAGTAATTAGTTCCAACATTAAGCTCTTTTCTCCCTCCAATGTTCCATACATATTGTAGCATCATATACACACTGTACATCCGTAAGTATGATACATAAACACTTTGATTATACACAATTTCCTATCTACCAATATCTTAAGATTCAATTCATTTGATTTTTCATATTTTGTTTTTTTTACAGTTGTAGCAGAGCCCTATGCAAAACCAATACTCTGTGTGGGTCACGGTGTTATCCCCAATAAAGCTGCTAATGGTGTGCTCTGCAGAATATAGGGAGACATCTCCTACAGCCTCAATGCCTGTCATGGCTTCCACAGAACAACCAGTTTTGGGTGAAGCTCTGCTTTAAAACCCTGTTATAAATTAGCCTCAGTAGCAGACAATGAATCTATGTCATACCCTGGCTCAAAGAAATTCGATCATGACCCCACAAAAAAGTCTATAATCGACTGCCAGCAGCTGAAAACATTAGCACACATATATAACATGTAAAATCTGAAATGGACCATCCTTCAAAGCCAAGGCAAAAAAATACATTTATATATACATACACACGAATATATGTACATACATATATACACTCTGATAAGTAAACTTGCCAATGTCTAATGTTTGGAAAAACCTTTGTCCTCATCACATACATCAACACAGGGGCAGTTATATTAGCCTATTATATACATCCTGTGAAATAGTACTGCACAGTGACGGTGCCTTACTATTTCCCTTTATCAAAATTACTCAAGGGAGCAGACTCCTATGCCTGACAGGGAGGGGGAATTTATACATCTGTATATAGTACTATCATGGTATTACAGCATATCAAGCATGTATAAATGTGACAGTCATGTCAGAAATGACTAAATGTGTACTCACCGCAATGTGTGTCTAAGATATTTGGTGCACGTTGCTACATTATTCTACAAGTCACTCCCCAACAGGCAATTACTCTTAGCAGTAAAGTACAAGCTAAATGTAGGATTTCATTTTACTATCCACTGTAAGGCCCATGTCACAAGAACAATCCAGTCCCTAGCATCAGTGACCAGTTCCCTTACTCTATGGCATCACTCCCTCACTGGCAAGGTGAGGTGATGGCGAGGTGTCGCTCGTCATCGTTCCCTTGCTTGCAGGCAAGGTTTTTCAACATCCTAGCGAGGGAGTGATGCCGATTTTTAGGTGAAGTGGTTGATGCACCTCAGTGATTCTGTCGTTGGTTATTTGTTGCCCATTTCACATCAGCCAAACAGCTGCTACTGACAAAGTCCTCCAGCATAGGTCTATGCCATCTGTTTTGGAGGATCCAGCACAGGCCCATGCAATCTGATTTGGAGGAAGTGCAAGTCTTTTCTAGCTTGATCCAATAAGGGCTGACAGAGCATGCAGATTACTATGGCCTTCTATATGACTTGTATGTAAGCAAGCAATTTAGTGGCCCAGCAGCTGTCATCATGTCATCTGACAATACCCCTGGATCAAATATGGGCATACTCACAGTGATCTGTTACAGCCTGTGTTTTACAAAACATTTTCATCAGAGTTTACTCCCAGTTAACCATATCACATCAATTTCCTTCAGGTTTACATATATTGGTAGTCAGAAAATAGGTATAATCAATGGTTTTATTGTTTGATTTCATGTCCCTTTGCACAGGTCACCACAGATCCGTGAATCCTACCTACACAAACCATTTAAAATACTATGAAAAAGTCTTAGTGTCAATTCATTTTTTTCTTCTTTTTTTTTTTTTTTTTTACTTAGGGGGGAACAAGACAACATTTAACAACCACAATCAAACCTATAAATCAAAAGCAAATGATACAGTATGAATACAATTTCAAAAATCTTCTTTAAAGTGAACACTGAAACTGGAGGAGAAGAGAAGGTAAAAGTACAATAGCCTATGGACAAGGAAACAGCCACTTCAGACTCTTCACATGGAATGATGAAGCTCAACAGCAGCCCCCTCCAGCTTGTTGTCCTCCCATATGAGACCCAGGTGATCCAGGCGTTGAATGTTGTGGTCCGATTTTAATGCCGTTTGCCTAAAACAAGAGATAGCAGTAAGATAGTCTGTTCAACAATGGGAATACATTTCAGACGGTATTCTGTCTAAAGTAAGCCTGTACTGAGTGACATATACTGCATAGGTTGCTACTGCTGACCTCTCCTGAAAATACTAGTTGCCTGACTGATATAAAGGCTTTACCACTACATGTCAGAAACCCAGAACATGTATGCATATCAGGTGGCTTGTCTTTCCTGATCTGAATGTTCGTTACAGATCAGCAATTAAGACAGTAATGCAGAGACAGTCAGACTCTGAGCACTGAGGGGAGCGAGAGATGCAACTTGAGCACCGAACGGCTCTGGTCACATAATTCGCCCCTCTTTACTACCTGCCCACAGTGCCCGGGAGCCTGTGTTATGTGTAAGAGCCGACATGTATGTTTTTACACTTTGCAGCAGCAGCCCTCCACACATAACACACATCTTTTTTAATGATAAGTTCCACATCCTTTGCGGTGTGTAAATGATAATTTTCTTCCAGGAGTTTGACTTTAAGGTATTGCTAATAAGGTGTACAAATTTAAATTTAATTAAACCAATCTTATTGCTGCAATAATTATGTCTCCTAAATTGATTCTTCTAAAAAACACTGTAATCTGCCCAGAATAGCTGCTTGGAAAGTCATCTTTTTCAACAGTGCAAACTAAAAAGATGGTCTGACCTCCAGAGAGACAGATCATACCTGAAGCCTTTGGCAGCCTGGATTCAGTTCCAGTAGATTAAAACAAAAACCCCAAAAACTGTTACATAACAGATTATCCTTAAAATGACAATATACATGTATATCCTTTAGTCTTTCCTTGTATCCTGATTACCATGTTGCTTTTAGTCCTTTAATGGAAAACCTAATTATAATAGTTGACACTGATTATGACCTAGAAATAATATATTTAAAAAATTGAACTTTTGTATTCTAAAATCCATTGAGGGACACAGCAAGTAGTCCTTCAGTTGATTCCAAGAAAATGATTGTGCGCCAAATAAAAAATTAAAAAAAAAAAATAAAAAAATAAAAAAAAAAAATCGCATTTTCTCTTTCATTGAGGTACACAGATTTATGGGAAATCGGCAACTAAGGGACATCCAAAAGCAGTCCAAACTGAGGGGCAGACATGCCAACAATAAAAGCCACTGTGGGCAAATTCCTTGGACTCAAATTACCCGTCTTTATGTAAAAAAATAAATATGGCTCCTTAAAAGGACAATGCTGAAACTCAAAAACCCTTCATGCTAGTGATGACGACAAGAAAGGCTACCTTGCGGGATAACTAGGTTACAGAAATGTCCTAAATAGGTTCAGATGGGTTTTTTTTTTGTAACAAGGCAATAGTAGGAGTTAAATTCCACGGTGCTCACAACTCCAAGATATTGCACAGAAGGTTCGATTCTTCCTGAGAGTAGCAATCTTGAATAGACAGAGTTCCCAGATCACTGGTGTCCGCTGAAACAATGTCCCATTTTAACAAGAGAAAAGAAAAAAATTACAGACAATGCTGGGGGGAAATCTCATCCAGAGGAAGAATAGATATAGCCCACACCGTGAGGACGTTTTGTTGCAAAGTACAGCAGTGGAATTGGGTAATAGAACCGCTTTGAACGTACATACTATCAATACAAATACTCGTGTACAGCTCTGCAGGGAGGACCAATGTTGGGATTTAAGTTGTTAAACCTGATTTCATAGGTTTGTCAACTACTCCTGTGGCAAGACACCTGTGACCCAAAAGGTATCCAGCACAAGGTCAAAGTACACCAAGCGATTTGACAGAATCAGGATGTTCAGGATCCATCCCAAGTCCTCCGAGGTCTGCATCAAGATTGACACATTAGAGTTGAAGACCAGAGGGGCATGTTCACGAAGCAGCAGACTGTCCAGTTGTCGATCAGAATACCCCTGAGACTAAAAAAGACCCAGAAATGGTGCGAGGACCTTTGTAAAGACTCTCAGGGCCCATGCAAGGCCAAAGTAAGGGCCGCAAACTTATAGTGGTTGTTGCCCACAGCAAAGCGTGGAAAATGCAGATGAACGAATAGATTGGATCCAAAATATTTGAGGCTGTATGAAGGTCTTAAAGTCCAAGATGGAGCAAATCTCTCCTTTGAGTTTTGGTACTGTAAAAAGGTTTGACTAAAAAAAAGCCTTGAAACCTTTAGGTTGGAGGAATGAAAACTATAACCCCTAGGACAGCAATCACTGAACAGCAGAACGACATCCATCCAACACTGCAGAGCCGAGACAAGGGAAGATGTGAAAAAAAAAAAACAGACAAGAATCAAGGCAGCAGACGAAGGTAAACACATTTTTGTCACCTGTGATACTACCTTCCACGCGCATGCAATGGCTCTGTAAAAAGCATTAGGCAGAGCTGGTGGGGCGGGCCTTCTTAAGGTGGCAGATTTATCTGCAGGCTTAAAGCCCTTTGTTTTCCATGGACACTTAGAATCCCCTAAATTCGAGGAGGTGAAGAGCTGTAAGTCCTGTAATTGAAACCTGACTTGGAGGATCATCCTTAACTTTGCATAGCTGGGTAAAGTGAGAAGCCATACATCCCCTTGCAACGGCAATGGTTTTGTCCAGCAAAGAGCCGCAAGACTGTCTCCCAAAAGGGTTAGGCGTAACAGGGCCTACATATTTGGTCTGTTGGCCACTTAAGTCAGATCTGAACATAGGAAAGGATTACGGCACAAAGTTCAATGCAACAATCATTTGGTCAATGCAATCATTAGTCAGTGACAGCAGCTGCCAGGTGCCTTAAGGATTTTGATGATTCCTATATAAAATCCGCTTTTGAAAAGAAATGTATATCGGGGCGTTTCCAAACCGGTAATAGAATTATTGAATAGGGAAAGATGAGGAAACATTGTCGTGGAATGTTATAGGAGCATAAGAACCTAATTTTAAAGTGGTACATATGGGCTTGATAAGAAGGCACACTCATTCCCTGGGCCAACCTTGACTTCGCGCATAATGCCAAATTGGCTCTGAGTTGGCGTCTGCAGTCATAGATGGATCACCTTTACGTTAGTGCCAGACATGGTGCAAAAATCTGAAATAGGATGCACCTTAAACAAAACTGCACCAGTCTCTCTCCAAACCCCCCCCCCCCTCATTACTCATGGACCAGCTGAGGAAGTATGACTATGAAATAACTCTCTCTGCAGGCTGGATGTGATAATCACAGATTGTGTTAGTCACCCACAGTGCCCCTGAGTGTAGGTTGCCAGCTGAAAAGGAAGAGTTGCCGCAGTAGCAGGTGGAAGCCTGGAGCAACTGCTGAGTTGCATACTGCATCTCCTTTAAAGACCCACTGTGCAGTGTCCCTAGTACCTTGGTTATAACCACTGGCAGAGACACTCAAAAGAGATAAGAAACATGGGCAGACAGCCATGTCGGAATTCCATACTACTCTACCTTTAAGCACCCGCTCTCCGGCATCCACACCAAAGCTCTGTTTACAATAGGCAAAGCTGCTGTGAGGAGATAGAAACCTGGGCAGGCAGAGAGCCGTGTCAGAATGCTTCACTGCCAAAATGCATTCCTCTCTTCCTCTTGCTGTGAGGCGTCCTAATTTCTACCTCTGAGAAGAGAACACAGGCAGGCAAAGAGCTGGATGAGCACACTAGCTCCTAAGTAGCAGCATCATTAATATCTGGCCAGAGAGGAGTGATAAGATAACTCAAACAGTGGTCGGAGTTAAAAGAGCCTGGATGCCATAGTAATAAACACAGTGCAATGCTAATGCAAATGGGGATTTGGGTATACGCATTGCACAGCTGCCATATACAGAGCCCAAGAGAGAAAAAAATAATCACTGACATTCTGTAAACATTTTTTTTTTTAAGTTAAAGTCCTGAGAAAAAAAAGCATTAATTTCCCTGAACAGTGACAAGTCACATGTGTGCAATAGCCACAAACAAAAACCTAAAAAGGTACATAGAAGGGCTCCATATAGCAAAAAGCCTGCTTCAGGCACACACGCAAAGTGAGTCTTCCGTGACGGAGACAGAAAAAATTGCTGTAGCTGTGGTCCTGATAACTCTGCATGGAATCTTCAGATACTGTATACAGGTATAACCTGAATAGTGGCGTCCTGTGTAACTGGAACACAGAAGGGTTGTCACTGCCAACTGCAGGACCGTTGCAGATAGATCAAGAGTATACCAAGTGAACTGGGAACACCTGCACTCACTGGCTAACTGAAGAGACTTCCAGGATATGATATATCTGGCATGCATCTACCAGTAGATGTTCATAGTAGATAAATCGACCAATTGAATAAAAAAAACCAAAAACCTAACACATAGAAAGGAGACATCCATTCTCCAGAGGAAACGAAGCATAACTGAGCAGGTAGGTATGAGGTTTATAGCTAGGGGGCTGCGCTTCAGTTTCTAGGTACCCAGTGTACATTTTTCTTGTAGGAGGTAGCATTATCTTGGTTGCTTATTATCCATAAGTCTGTGTCTATTAAAGGGCAATAGATAAATACAGTTTGCACCCTGTTGCCTTTCTATTGCATATTATTTTCTATTATAATATAGAATGGGTCACAAAAAGTAGTACTAATACTTGCAAGAGGCCATAATTCGACATTTCCTTGTATGCAGCAGGATGCCACACATTGGTGCTCAATAACGATATGGATGGTGCTGCTCACTAAATGTTGATGCCTATTTACACAGTATTAAAAATGGTCCTCAACTCACCAAGGATGTGGATACCTACCATAACCAGGACATAATGTTAAACTCAAACTTGAAAACAGATGATCACTGGGTTGAATTTACAATCAAAGTAAGTCATCAGGTGCAGTGAACTGCTGCCCTAAACATACCATTTTTTAAAGTGATATTAAACCCTTAGGTTTTTTTTTTTTTTCAATTCACCAGAGGAGATCCACAGTTACTTAATAAGTTTTTCATTTTTTAAATACTGCCCCATTTTATTTATTTTCTTCAGGTCATACACTGCGGCCCTTCCCCTCCTGTTTACATGCATCTCCTTTGCATAGCAGGTTGCAAAGGAGACACCCATGCGTGCTGGCTCCTGGATGGGACCTGAACTGAGTGCGTCCGCTAAATCAAACGGCACTCGGCAAGCATTGCCCATGTTACTTCATCCTCCATCATCACAGTAATTTGACAGGCAGCAGCCTATCGCTGCTCTGTCCTCAGTGGCTTGAGTATCCCTCCTCTCACGGGCAAGCAGCGCAGATAGTCTGGGAGCTGGTGAACATGGACCATAAGTGTTTGGAGGTGGGGGGCTTCGAAAGGTAGTGGGGCATTATTTTTACCTTAATGCAGAGAATGCAATAAGGTAAAGTCCCCTTTCCTGTACTATCAAAGATCTAACTGGTCAGTTTTGGGTGGAATCGATATTTAAAATGTAGCTATTTTTTTTTTACCTCAAAAGCACAAGAATGCGTATAAACAGCTGGTGCCTATGGACTGCAAACAGCCTGTGTCCCATAGTGGCCAGATTATTCCATTCACTCTGCCACACTGGGAGAATTTGGTTACTGTGGGGCAGCACAAATTACCTGAGACCATTCTTTTGCCTGACACTTTCATAACAGAAGCATATAATGTAATGCCGTGTGATAAAAACTAGACTCCGAGCAATTCCTGGTGCAGGATGTCAGCGCACACAATACAGGATTGTTTGTTTTATAATATTCAGGCTTTTGTGTGGTTTTTGCTGTTTTTTTCCCTCTCAGGCTCTGGATGTGTGCCAGTAAAAATACATGCATTGTATACGGATTAATTAAGCAATTTTCTACACTGCCTAAGTAGCGTCTTAATACTCAAGTCAAGCTATACCAGGAGCAAATAACTCCTTGAAAACCACCCTCCCAAACGTTGATATCAAACTCTGTGGAATGTAAACCATCAGAAAAACTTCCCTTCTCCGGCCTGCATTTTCCATGTTGAATCAGCTGTGGAGATGCATACAAGTGTTCAGTGTCATCAATAATTTCTATGATCCCCCAAAGACATGGCAGCTCGCCAGCAACCCACACACGGAGCAGCTCCTTTCATTCATCAAGATCACACTTCTATCTTAACATTGGCTTCCTCAAGTGGGTTTCACCTAAGAACACAGCACTTTAGGAGGGAGGAGGGAAGTAATACAGTAGCTTTCAGAAATTAAGCTCTTAAGGAAACTTTGCGTCACACTAAATCTCAGATTTATAGTGCTTGGCAGTTGTTCTGCAACTGTAGTAGCCTTGGGGTTTCTGGCAATGGCTTGCTATCGACAGCAGCTGATGCGGTTTCTGGACTTTCTGCAACTCTGTTTTAATAAAAAGCATGCCCTATGGCTCATTGGTTTTGCCCCCTCTTGGCTGGTAGCAAAGTTGTTGAGGACTCTAAGAGCCAGACTTGGCGTTACGCCAGTAAAGTAGCACAGACGGCTGGCTCTTACAGCAGATTGCAATCAGAGCTCTCTAAAGGCACAGTGAAGCAGTCAGGTGCTGTATTAAGCTACACATGAACAAGGAACTTCTACAACAAATGAACCACGACCTGCCCAACTTTCCTACAGTTTTTTATATTCGTGTTACTGGCTTAGAATAATACATGATCTCCCCTCCCCCGTGTGTCATATCCCCTCTCACTCAGAAAGACAAAGAGCATGAGATAATAGCTGAGAGACAGGGAGGGAGAGCTATGAGGAGTACAAAGACACTAGGGGTGTGGTGGTGGTGACGGTGCAGGATGCTGAGAGAGAGTGGACAAGTGGAGCACCATGAGGCCTGGGGGATTACAGGCCTAATCTAAAGAGGAGACGAGGTGCACGCAAACTACGGATAAAATAGCCCGGAGTAGAGTAAATACAAAACCACCACACTTTCATGCTGACAAACTACGAGACATAGCATGACAGTTTAGACAAAAGAAGAGCTGAGCAGCTGTGAAAGGGTAAAAAGAAAAAGAAAAATCAGGAAAGTGAGATGGTAAAACTGGCCAAAGAGGGGGGGGGGGGGAATAAAAAA